>NC_135971.1:18361751-18428598 GCF_053455715.1 Rhinoraja longicauda | reverse complement strand
CCCTTCTCACCCTCTCTCTCTCTCCCTCTCCCCCTCTCCCGGTCTCCCTCCCTCTCGGTGCCCGGACTCTGCGCCTTGAGTCGGGGTCTCTGGTCCGGACTGGGGCGAGTCCCGGGGGGTCGGGACCGGTGGGAGAGTCTCTGGGCGACCGGTCGAGGAGCCCCCTGAGCGGCGAGAACTTCCTGCTTCGCTGCGATCCGTGGGTGGAAGCGAGGAGAGAGGGAGGGAGGGAGGGAGGGAGGGAGGGAGGGAGTGGAGAGAGGGGAGGGAGGGAGGGAGGAGGGAGTGGAGAGAGAGAGGGAGGGAGGAGGGAGGGTGGGAGGGGGAGGGAGAGAGGGAATGGAGAGAGGGAGGGAGGGGGGAGGGAGTGGAGAGAGAGAGGGAGGGAGAGGGAGAGAGGGAGGGAGGGAGGGAGGGAGGAGAGGGAGAGGGGAGATGAGGAGGGAGGAGAGGGAGAAGGGAGGTGAGGAGGGGGAGAGGGAGGGAGAGGTGAGGAGCGGGAGAGGAGGGGGGGGGTAGGGAGGAGTGGGAGGGGAGGGGAGGTGAGGAAGGCGAGAAGGAGGGTGGGGAGGGGAGAGAGGGAGGGAGGGGGAGAGGGAGGGAGGGAGGGGGGGAGGAGGGAGGGTGGGAGGGAGGGTGGGAGGGGGGAGGGAATGGAGAGAGGGAGGGAGGGAGGGAGGGTGGGAGGGGGAGGGAGAGAGGGAATGGAGAGAGGGAGGGAGGGAGGGAGTGGAGAGAGGGAGGGAGGGAGATGAGGAGGGGGGAGAAGGGAGGTGAGGAGGGGGAGAGGAGAGAGCAAAGAGAGGGGAGGTGAGGAGAAAGAGGGAGGGAGGGAGGGGGGTGGCGGAGAGGAGAGGGAGGAGAAAGCAAAGAGAGGGAAGATGAGGAGGGGAGGGAGGGAGGGGAGGGAGGAGGGAGGGAGGGAGGGGAGGGAGGGAGGGAGGGAGGGAGGGAGGGAGGGAGGGAGGGAGGGAGGGAGGGAGGGAGGGAGGGAGGGAGGGAGGGAGGAGGAATGGAGGGAGGAATGGAGGGAGGAGAGGGAGAGGGGAGATGAGGAGGAGGAGAGGGAGAGGGGAGGTGAGGAGGGGGAGAGGAGGGGGAGGTAGGGATGAGTGGGAGGGGGAGGGGAGGTGAGGAGGGCGAGAAGGAGGGTGGGGAGGGGAGAGAGGGAGGGAGGGAGGGAGGGGGAGAGGGAGGGAGGGAGTGAGGGAGAAAGAAAGGGTGAGATGGAGGAAGAGGGGAGGTGAGGAGGGGAGGTGAGGAGGGGAGGAGAGGGAGGAGAGGGGTGAGGAGGGGGAGAGGGAGGGAGGGGGAGGTGAGGAGGGAGGGAAATGGGGGGAGAGGGAGGAAGAGGGGAGGTGAGGAGAGGGAGGGAGGAGGGGAAGAGAGGGAGGGGGGAAGGAAGAGAGGAGGGGGGAGGTAGGGAAGGAGGGTGGGAGGGTGGAAGGAGGGAGGGAGAGGAATGTGAGAGGAGGGTGTGGGGGAGAGGAGAGGGGATGGGAGCAGGAGAAGGGAAGGTGAGGGGAAAGAGGGAGGGAGGGGAAGGAAGAGAGGAGGGGGGAGGTAGGGAAGGAGGGTGGGGGAGAGGAGTGGAAGGGGAGGAGGAGGGGTCGGGGAGAGGGAGGGATGTGAGAGGGAGGGATGGTGGGGAGGTGAGGAGGGAGGAGGGAGGGAGTGGGAGGTGAGGAGGGGGGGATGGAGGTAGAGGGAGGTGAGGAGGGGGAGATGGAGGGAGAGGGGAGGTGAGGAGGGGGGATGGAGGGAGAGGGGAGGTGAGGAGGGTGATAGGGAGGGAGAGGGAGGAGAGAGGGAGGGAGGTAGAGGGAGATGGAGGAAGAGGGAGGTGAGATGGGGAGGAGAGGAGGGAGAGGGGAGGTGAGGAGCGAGGGAGGGAAATGGGAGGTGAGGAGGGGGAGGGAGGAGGGAGGAGGGGGAGGGAGGAGGGGGTGGGGGGGAAAGAGGAAGAGAGAGCAAAAAGAGGGAGATGAGGAGGGAAGAGAGAGCAAAAAGAGGGGAGATGAGGAGGAAGAGAGGGAGGGAGAGGGGAGGTGAAAGGAGGGAGAGAGGTGGAAGAGAGGGTGGGAGGGGGGTGAGGAGGGAGGGGGAGGGAGTAAGTGTGGAGAGAGGGAGGGAGGAGGGGGGGAAGAGAGGTGGGGAATGGAGCAGGAGAAGGGAAGATGAGGGGAAAGAGGGAGGGAGGGAAGGAAGAGAGGAGGGAGGAGGGAGGGAAGGAGGGAGGGGGAGAGGAGTGGAAGGTGAGGAAGGGGGAGAGGGAGGGAGAGGGGAGGAGAGAGCAAAGGGAGGGAAGATGAGGAGGGGAGGAGAGGGAGGGAGAGGGGAGGTGAGGAGGGGCCCACAATTATGACTTTAAAAGAGACTAGACCAAGAGGACCCGTTGGGCCCAAACCCTCTCCTGCATTGGTGCAGCACCCACTCCTCTCTGCCCTCCCCCACCACCCCTCCCTCCTACCCCCCACTTCCCTTTCCCCCTCAACCCCCCTTGTCCACCCTCCTCCCACTTCCCTCCTCCCTCCCTCCCCCTCACCTCCCTCCCTAGGAGATAGATTTAACTTTAAAATGTGAATAACTTTAAAAATATAACACCGATTTCAATAAAACTACTTGCATTATCACTATAGTGACGATGGTGAGTATCAAGGTGGGCCTAAAATTGTTGGCTATCGTGTACCGTTTTGGCTGAAGTTAGACAATAGACAATAGGTGCAGGAGGAGGCCATTCGGCCCTTCGAGCCTGTACGCACCGCCATTCAATGTGATCATGGCTGATCATTCTCAATCAGTACCCCGTTCCCTGCCTTCTCCCATCCCCCTGACTCCACTATCCTTAAGAGCTCTATCCAGCTCTCTCTTGAACGCATTCAGAGAATTGGCCTCCACTGCCTTCTGAGGCAGAGAATTCCACAGTTCACAACTCTCTGACTGGAAAAGTTTTTCCTCATCTCAGTTCTAAATGGCCTACCCCTTATTCTTAAACTGTGGCCCCTTGTTCTGGACTCCCCCAACACTGGAACATGTTTCCTGCCTCTAACGTGTCCAACCCCTTAATAATCTTATACGTTTCGATAAGATCTCCTCTCATCCTTCTGAATTCCAGTGTATACAAGCCTAGTCGCTCCAGTCTTTCAACATATGACAGTCCCGCCATTCCGGGAATTAACCTAGTAAACCTACGCTGCACGCCCTCAATAGCAAGAATATCCTTCCTCAAATTTGGAGACCAAAACTGCACACAGTACTCCAGGTGCGGTTCTCACTAGGGCCCAGTTCAGTCACAGTCACAAACAAACAAACGAGAGTTTTAATATATGGATTTGGACAGAAATACAGAGACATCGTTGATGCAAACAGCAGAAGCTTTATTGAGAGTTGCACAGTGGTAGCAGAGTTGGTCACACACTGGTGTTGAGAGGGATTATTGGGGTGGGGCGGTTTGTGGTGTGTGAGTGAGTGCGGTCAGTGTGGGCCCCAGGGTCCCAACAGCGGCTGGAACGATCAACAACCAAGCATGGCTGAGATGGTATGGTGGACCGTCCAACAGTCTGCCGACTGCCCAGAGATGCAGGGTTGACCCGTGTGGTCAGGCAGCAGCAGGAGGAGGTGGTGGTGGTGGTGGCACTGGGGTGAACCAAAGGTCCCAGGTGGAGACAGGGCCGGGCCGAGCTTCCCATTGAGATCCGGGCGCCGAGGAGTGATGTTTTTACAGAGTCCAGGGGTGACATCAGCAAAGTCCACTCAATCTAGGAGAAATGGGAATGTCCATCGAGCAATGTCCAAGGAATCAAGGAGGAATCTTCAGAAGGTCCGAGTTGTCTAAGAGGATGGGTTGGGAATGTCCAAGGAGCTTAGAAGGGATCTTCGGAAGGTCCAAGGAGTCTGAGGATGGGTTGGGAATGTCCAAGAAGTTTGAGGGATCTTCAGAAGGATCAAGGAGTCTAAGGGGAAGGGTTGGGAATGTCCAAGAAGTTTAGGAGGGATCTTCAGAAGGTCCAAACAGTCTAAGAGGATGGGTTGGGAATGTCCAAGGAGTTTAGAAGGGATCTTCAGAAGGTCCAAGCAGTCTAAGAGGATGGGTTGGGAATGTCCAAGATGTTTAGGAGGGATCTTCAGAAGGTCCAAGCAGTCTAAGAGGATGGGTTGGGAATGTCCAAGGAGTTTAGAAGGGATCTTCAGAAGGTCCAAGCAGTCCAAGAGGATGGGTTGGGAATGTCCAAGAAGTTTAGGAGGGATCTTCAGAAGGTCCAAGGAGTCTGAGGATGGGTTGGGAATGTCCAAGAAGTTTAGGAGGGATCTTCAGAAGGTCTAAGGAAGAGGAAGGGTTGGGAATGTCCAAGAAGTTTAGGAGGGATCTTCAGAAGGTCCAAGGAGTCCAAGAGGATGGGTTGGGAATGTCCAAGGAGTTTAGGAGGGATCTTCAGAAGTTCCAAGGAGTCTAAGAGGAAGGGTTGGGAATGTCCAAGAAGTTTAGGAGGGATCTTCAGAAGGTCTAAGAGGATGGGTTGGGAATGTCGAAGGAGTTTAGGAGGGACCTTCAGAAGGTCCAAGGAGTCTTAGAGGATGGGTTGGGAATGTCCAAGAAGTTTAGAAGGGATCTTCAGAAGGTCCAACAGGTCCAGGAGGAATGTCGAAGGAGCAATGTCCAAGGAATCTCGGAGGAATGTTGGGAATGTCCAAGGAAGTCAGAAGGAACGTTGGGAATGTCCAAGGTGCGGAGGAGGAGTTCAGGAGGAATGAGAGGAATGTGCAAGGAGCATTGGAGGAATGTCGAGGATGTCCAAGGATGAATGTGATCGGGGGTCTCCTGGTCTCACGTTTGTTGACCCTGGGCAGGTGGGCCAGGGTCAACAAACTCCTCGTCGTTGTTCCACCATCCTGGAGGCGGGCAGTGATGGCCTGGGGTCCCCTCACGGCCGCCCCCTCCGTCCATCATCTGGGTTGGTCCGGGTGGTCCCGTGGGTTTGCTGGGCTTGGTCGTAGCACAGCCGCTGGGAGATATCGGGGCGCGGGATGTTGCAGGGAGCAGGAAAGCTGGCGAAACGTGAAGCGAAGCCGTGATTCTCCGTCCGTGTGTCGGCGCCGGGCTCACGGGAAGGGGCAGTTGGAGTTCCCAGTCGCGATGAACCAGATCTCTCTGTTGGAAGGTCAAAGAAAAAACAGCTCAGACCTCATGTGCAGGAAAGAACTGCAGATGCCGGCTTAAACCGTAGACACAAAGTGCCGGAGTAACTCAACGGGTCAGGCAGCCTCTGTGGAGAACATGGACAGGTGACGTTTCACAGAGTGCTGGAGTAACTCAGCGGGTCGGGCAGCATCTGTGGAGAACATGGATAGGCCTCAATAGCAAGAATATCCTTCCTCAAATTTGGAGACCAAAACTGCACACAGTACTCCAGGTGCGGTCTCACTAGGGCCCTGTACAACTGCAGAAGGACCTCTTTGCTCCTATACTCAACTCCTCTTGTTATGAAGGCCAACATGCCATTGGCTTTCTTCACTGCCTGCTGTACCTGCATGCTTCCTTTCAGTGACTGATGCACTAGGACACCCAGATCTTGTTGTACGTCCCCTGTTCCTAACTTGACACCATTCAGGTAATACTCTGCCTTTCTATTCTTACCACCAAAGTGGATAACCTCGCGCTTGTCCACATTAAACTGCATCTGCCATGCATCCGTAGTCGGGATGGAACCCGGGTCTCAGGCCACAGCATTCGCCGCAAGGCGGCAACTCTACCGCCGCACCACCGCGACCGCCCCTGGGACGTCTCGCTCGCGCACGAGTGGCAGAGTCACGCAACGCACCACGTCCACTCACCTCCTCAGCCTATGGCGACGGGGGGAACGGCGAGTCCTCGCGTCAGTCCCGAACCTGCAGTGCCAAGGTAGGGAAGGACAGAGAGAGTTAAGGAACATTGGTCCTCCAGTTCCCCTCAAGCTCACCATCCCAGACACGAGTGGGTTCACCGACGATGGCCGTTTGTCGGCACTGGGCCTGTACTCGCTGGAGTTTTGAAGAATGAGGGGGTGGGGGGGGGGGGGGGGACCTCATTGAAACGGAGAAAACCCACGCAATGTGGTCATGGCTGATCATTCTCAATCAGTACCCCGTTCCTGCCTTCTCCCCATACCCCCTGACTCCGCTATCCTTAAGAGCTCTATCTAGCTCTCTCTTAAATGCATTCAGAGAATAGTGAAAGGCCTGGAGAGAGTGGATGTGGAGAGGATGTTTCCACCAAAGATACGAGAGGAAGAAACATAGAAACATAGAAAATAGGTGCAGGTGTAGGCCATTCGGCCCTTCGAGCCTGTACGCACCGCCATTCAATATGATCATGGCTGATCATCCAGCTCAGTATCCCATACCTGCCTTCTCTCCATACCCCCTGATCCCTTTAGCCACAAGGGCCACATCTAACTCCCTCTTAAATATAGCCAATGAAATGGCCTCAACTACCGTCTGTGGCAGAGAATTCCACAGATTCACCACTCTGTGAAAAAAAACGTTCTCATATCGGTACTAAAAGACTTCCCCCTTATCCTTAAACTGTGACCCCTTGTTCTGGACTTCCCCAACATCGGTAGCAAGCTTCCTGCATCTAGCCTGTCCGACCCCTTAAGAATTTTGTAAGTTTCTATAAGATCCCCCCTCAATCTTCTAAATTCCAGCGAGTACAAGCCAAGTCTATCCAGTCTTTCTTCATATGAAAGTCCTGCCATCCCAGGAATCAATCTGGTGAACCTTCTCTGTACTCCCTCTATGGCAAGAATGTCTTTCCTCAGACTAGGAGACCAAAACTGTATGCAATACTCCAGGTGTGGTCTCACCAATGCCCTGTACAACTGCAGCAGAACCTCCCTGCTCCTATACTCAAATCCCCTCGCTATAAATGCCAACATACCATTCGCTTTCTTCACTGCCTGCTGCACCTGCATGCCTACTTTCAATGACTGGTGTACCACGACACCCAGGTCTCGTTGCATCTCCCCTTCTCCTATTCGGCCACCATTCAGATAATAGTCTGCTTCCTGTTTTTGCCACCAAAGTGGATAACCTCACATTTATCCACATTATACTGCATCTGCCATGCATTTGCCCACTCACAGAAGATGAACCACTCCGTTGAAATCGCCTATACGCCATTTTAGTAAGCAAAACCCGCCTCTCGCAGTGTAATCAGTGTTTTGGGGAACAGCATGTGTGATGACACCATTAAAATGCAGAATATATCTCATCTATCAATTCACAGATTGTTGTTATTTTTCTGTTTAAATGTTTCTGCAAGTTTCTGCCTACTAAAATGGCCGCCGTGACCTACTACGGTTTTTAGGGTCGAGTGGTCTATCTTGCTCCTCTAGTATCTTTGGTTTCCACTGGTGGGAGAGTCCAGGACTAGAGGTCACAGCCTCAGAATTAGAGGACGTTCTTTGAGGAAAGTGATGAGGAGGAATTTATTTAGTCGGAGGGTGGTGGATCTGTGGAATTCTTTGCCACAGAAGACTGGAGTCCAAGTCAGTGGATGTTTTTAAGGCAGAGATAGATAGATTGTTGATCAGTGCGGGTGTCAGGGGTTATGGGGAGAAGGCAGGAGAATGGGGTCGGGAGGGAGAGATAGACCAGCCATGATTGAATGGCGGAGTAGACTTGATGGGCCGAATGGCCCAGTTCTGCTCCTGTCACTTATGACATGATCGACAATAGGTGCAGGAGGAGGCCATTCAGCCCTTCGAGCCAGCACTGCCATTCAGATTTTAGATTTAGACATACAGCGCGGAAACAGGCCCTTCGGCCCACCGAGTCCGTGCCGCCCAGCGATCCCCAAACATTAACACTATCCTACACACACTAGGGACAATTTTTACATTTACCCAGTCAATTAACCTACACACCTGTACGTCTTTGGAGTGTGGGAAGAAACCGAAGATCTCGGAGAAAACCCACGCAATGTGATCATGGCTGATCATTCTCAATCAGTACCCCGTTCCTGCCTTCTCCCCATACCCCCTGACTCCGCTATCCTTAAGAGCTCTGTCTAGCTCTCTCTTGAATGCATCCAGAGAATTGGCCTCCACTGCCTTCTGACGATCTTGTTGATGATCTCCTCCGACCCCTCTCACCCCACCCCACACCGCACCCACTCTGCCCCATCCCCACCCCCACCCCCCACCCCTCACCCCACGCTCTCTGCCCCGTCCCCTCCCCCACCCCACCGTCCCCTCTCGCACTCACATGAATTCCACCCCCTCAGCCGCCGAGCGTTTGCGTCTGTCCTCCTCGTCTGAGTCCCTGTCACCGAGTGGGGAGACAGAGGGAGTGTTAGGGGGTGGGGGGGGGGGGGGGTGTGCGGAGTGTGACTCATCGGACCCCCTCCTCCCTCACCCCCAACCCCCTCCCCCACCCACTCCCCCCTCCACCCCCTCCCCCTCCCTCCCCCACCCGCTCCACCCCCCACCCGCTCTTTGTGAGTTAACCAACTCGTTCCGGGGATCATTCCTTTCTTGCCATAGAGGGAGTACAGAGAAGGTTCACCAGATTGATCCCTGGGATGGCAGGACTTTCATATGAAGAAAGACTGGATAGACTCGGCTTGTACTTGCTGGAATTTAGAAGATTGAGGGGGGATCTTATAGAAACTTACAAAATTCTTAAGGGGCTGGACAGGCTAGATGCAGGAAGATTGTTCCCGATGTTGGGGAAGTCCAGAACAAGGGGTCACACAGTTTTAGGATAAGAGGGAAGTCTTTTAGGACCGAGGTGAGAACGTTTTTTTTTCCACACAGAGATTGGTGAATCTGTGGAATTCTCTGCCACAGAAGGTAGTTGAGGCCAGTTCATCGGCTATATTTAAGAGGGAGTTAGATGTGGCCCTTGTGGCTAAAGGGATCAGGGGGGGTATGGAGAGAAGGCAGGTACGGGATACTGAGTTTAATGATCAGCCATGATCATATTGAATGGCGGTACGTACAGGCTCGAAGGGCCGAATGTCCTATCCCTGCACCTATTTTCTATGTTTCTATGTTTCTATGATTCCCCTGCCATGGGTAAAAGACTGTGCCTTTGCCCAATCTCATGCCCCTCCCTCTGATCAACCCTCAGTCCTATCCTACCCAACCTATGTCCAACACCCTCGTGAATCTCGGCACCCGTACCAGCTTCCCCCAGCCCCCAAAATACACACGCGTGACCCTGTGTCGTGTGTGTCCCGAGAGGCTCTAGGTTTAGGGAGCGAGGGGAGAGGTTTATAGGAGACTAGCGAAGTTGGGCCCATTCCCACACCCCCCATTCTCTCCTCCCCCAACCCCAATCTTACTCTCTCCACACCCCCCCCCCTTTCCCCACGACCTCCCCTTTTCCCAGTACCCCTCTTTCCCAGTCCCCATTCTCAGACCCCGCCACCATTCTCTCTCCCCCAGACACACTCTTACTCTCCCCCACCCCCCCCCCTTTCCCCACCCGGGTCTCCCGGGTGTGGGAGAGAGGAGAGAAGCAAGGGGAGAGAGGAGAGGGGAGCCCATACGCACAGACGCACAGCAGCGCCACGCTGAAATCCTTCAATAAATCAGTAGGAGGGGGGTTGCGCGAGCTCTTATTGCCTGCCACTGTATGTTTCTTTGTTTTTTCCTAGTCAGATGTGCAGCACTTTGGTCAACGTGGGTTGTTTTTAAATGTGCTTTACAAATAAAATTGACTTGACTTGACTTGACTTATTGCGCGAGCTCTTATTTTGACGTCACACGCTGAAGGCAATGGAAAAAACGGCTGAAATCTTTTTTTGTTTACTAAAACCTCTGTAACTTAAAAAATACACGACCGAATCAAATACAAAAATCATTTTCCAGCAGCGTTCAGCGTGGTGATTAAGGCGGTGCATAAAACGGGGCGCTACGGTTCACCGTTTTTGCCGAAATCAGCCGAAATAACTGAGAGAAAAAAGGTTTTGACTTTTAAACCTCTGTAACTTAAAAAATATAGGACCGAATTAAATAAAAACATCATTTTCGGCAAGCGTCCAGCGGCGTGATTAGGCGGTGCAAAAATTGTGGCGCTACGGTTCACCGTTTCGCCGAAATCAGCCGAAATCACTGTTACAAACATATATACTCTTCTGAGTTTTAGTATATTAAGAAAGATGTGCGGGCAGATTGTTATCGCACAGAGTGAGTGCAATGTGCTGCCAGGGGCGGTGGTGGAGGTGGATACGACAGGGGCGTTTAAGAGGCTTTGAGATGGGCAGATGGATATGGAGGGAATGGAGGGATATGGATCGAGGGCAGGCAGAGGGGATGAACTTGGCATCATGTTGAGCACGGACATGGTTGGGCCGAAGGGCATGTTCCCCTTGCTGGACTGTGTTCTATGTTGGATGACACTGAGTCCATTGCCCGCCCCGGTCACACACACGCCCCAGCGCACACACACACACACACACTCACACACACACACACACACACACACACACACACACACTCACTCACTCACACACTCACACACATACACACACACACACACTCACACACACACACACACACACACTCACACACTCACACACACACACACTCACTCACTCACACACTCACACACACACACACACACTCACACACACACTCACACACTCACACTCACACACACACTCACACACTCACACACATACACACACACACACACACACACACAACGCCCCAGCACACTCACACACACACACTCACCCGGACGCGTCTGACACATCTGCACTCCTGTCCCAGACGGGGAAGGAAACAAAGAATTAGGGGACGTTCGTCCACTCGTATTCTCCATCCCACTCCCCCCCTCCGGCTCCGGGACTCTTCCCAAGGGGGGACCGCCCGCCACAGCTGGAGGAGGAACAGCCCCTCACGCCGACTTCAGGACAAAGTCACGCCCCGTGACGTCAGGCCCCTCCTGTTCCCGCCTCTCTCCCAGACGCCCGGTCCCGCTCCAACATTGACCGTGATATTGACTCCCTTTCCCCCCCCTCCCTCCCCCCGCACCCGCTGCCCGGAACCGCCCGACGTTTCCATCGCTCCCCCCGCTCTCTTCACCGCTCCCTGCGACACCGACCCGCACTTCACGGCCTTGACATCTCCCGCCCGCTGTCTGTCTCTCTGACTCTGCGCGTTAAACAGCAACCTGATGGTCCATCAGCCGCACATCGCCTTGGTCACCCTGGTCACCCTCTCCTCTCCCACCCCCCCCCACCCCCACACCTCACCCCACCCTCTCCCACCCCTCACCCCACCCTCTCTGCACCGTCCCCTCTCCCCCCCCACCCCACCCTCTCCCACCCCCCCACCCCTCACCCCACCCTCTCTGTCCGTTGCCCCCCCCCCCCCCCCCGGACCGGTCCCACCTCACTCACATGCTGGATGAGCGTTTCACCCTCAGTCCTCCGTGTCTGAACAGAAAGAGACAGAATTAGCGTGTGTACAGACCAGGGACGGGACCACTGGCAGATACAGTCCACACACATTCAGCAGTTGGTCATCAATAGTAGGCGATGGGGTCTTGAAGAGCATGGCGGTGAATCAATCCCCAGAACTAGAGGGTCTGATCGAGAGGGACAGGTTGAGCAGGCTGGGTCTCTATTCCTTGGAGCGCAGGAGGATGAGGGGTGATCTTATAGAGGTGTACAAAATCATGAGAGGAATAGATCGGGTAGATGCACAGAGTCTCTTGTCCAGAGTAGGGGAATCGAGGACCAGAGGACATAGGGTCAAGGTGAAGGGGAAAAGATTTAATAGGAATCTGAGGGGTACCCTTTCCACACAGAGGGTGGTGGGTGTATGGAACGAGCTGCCAGAGTAGGTAGTTGAGGCTGGGACTATCCCAACATTTAAGAAACAGTGAGAGAGGTACATGGATAGTGCAGGTTTGGAGGGATATGGACCAAGCTCAGGTAGGTGGGACTAGTGTAGCTGGGACATGTTGGCCGGTATGGGCAAGTTGGGCCGAAGGGCCTGTTTCCACACTGTATCACTCTGTGGCACTAAATCTTCTCCACACCCTTTCCAGCTTCACCCAGTCCCCAAACACACACGCGTGACCCTGTGTTGCGTGTGGCCCTGCACGTGCGTGTTGCCAATGTCCTTTCACACACGTGTGACAGAGTCACGCAGCTCGGACCCAGCGCGTCACTTCCACTCACCCCCCCTCCCTGTGTGCCACGTCCAGCCCCTCAGCCGCCGAGCGTCTGCGTCTGTCCTCCTCGTCTGAGTTGCTGTCCCTGAGTGGGGAGACAGAGGGAGAGTTAACGTGCAAACTCTGCGCAGACAGCGCCCGTAGTCGGGAATCGGCCCGGGTCAGCGGCGTGGCAAGCGCTGTAAGGCGGCAACTCAAAGAGGTCCTTTTGCAGTTGTACAGGGCCCTAGTGAGACCGCACCTGGAGTACTGTGTGCAGTTTTGGTCTCCAAATTTGAGGAAGGATATTCTTGCTATTGAGGGCGTGCAGTGTAGGTTTACTAGGTTAATTCCCGGAATGGCGGGACTGTCGTACGTTGAAAGCCTGGAGCGACTAGGCTTGTGTACACTGGAATTTAGAAGGATGAGAGGGGATCTTATCGAAACATGTAAGATTATTAAGGGGTTGGGCACGTTTGAGGCAGGAAACATGTTCCCAATGTTGGGGGAGTCCAGAACCAGGGGCCACAGTTTAAGAATAAGGGGTAGGTCATTTAGAACAGAGATGAGGATTTTTTTTTTTCAGTCAGAGAGTTGTGAATCTGTGGAATTCTCTGCCTCAGAAGGCAGTGGAGGCCAATTCTCTGAATGCATTCAAGAGAGAGCTAGATAGAGCTCTTAAGGATAGTGGAGTCAGGGGGTATGGGGAGAAGGCAGGAACGGGGTACTGATTGAGAATGATCAGCCATGATCACATTGAATGGTGGTGCTGGCTCGAAGGGCCGAATTGCCTACTCCTGCACCTATTATCTATTGTCAGTGAGAAATCTAAATAATGTCAACTTGTTTAAGGGCGATTAATATCACAGTTTAATTCACCAGTAATTTACTTCATTGTCACGTGTACTGAGGTACGGTGAAAAGATTTTACTTTGTGGGAAAGAACTGCAGCTCAGACTCACCCGGACGCATCTGACATATCTGAACTCCTGTCCCGGACGGGGAAGGAAACAAAGAATTAGGGGACGTTCGTACACCAGCGGCCCCTCACTCGAATTCTCCAGCCCACTCCCCCTCCTCTCCCACCCCCCCACCCCTCACCCCACCCTCTCTGCACCATCCCCTCTCCCCCCCAGTTTAATGTGATAAGTGTGAGGTTATCCACTTTGGTGGTAAGAATAGGAAGGCAGAGTATTATCTGAATGGTGTCAAGTTAGGAAAAGGGGATGTACAACGAGATCTGGGTGTCCTAGTGCATCAGTCACTGAAAGGAAGCATGCAGGTACAGCAGGCAGTGAAGAAAGCCAATGGCATGTTGGCCTTCATAACAAGAGGAGTTGAGTATAGGAGCAAAGAGGTCCTTCTGCAGTTGTACAGGGCCCTAGTGAGACCGCACCTGGAGTACTGTGTGCAGTTTTGGTCTACAAATTTGAAGAAGGATATTCTTGCTATTGAGGGCATACAGTGTAGGTTTACTAGGTTAATTCCCGGAATGGCGGGACTGTCATATGTTGAAAGACTGGAGCGACTAGGCTTGTAAACACTGGAATTTAGAAGGATGAGAGGGGATCATATCGAAACATATAAGATTATTAAGGGGTTGGACACATTATAATGCATTAATAATAATGCATTACATTTATATAGCGCTTTTCTAGAAACCCAAAGAAGCTTTACATATTAGATCTAACATAAAGATAAATAAATAAACGAACAGAAAAGGATGAATAAGGTGGAGCGACGGTCAATGATTGAATGCAGTGTTGAACAAGTGAGACTTCAGTGATGTTTTGAATGTGGTGAGTGAGGAGGAGTCTCTGACGGTCTGGGGTAGTGAGTTCCAGAGGGTGGGAGCAGCGATGGAGAAAGCCCTGTCCCCCCAGGATCTGAGTTTGGTCCGGATGGGGGGGGGAAACAGGAGGTTAGCAGCAGAGCGGAGGGTGGAGGTGGGAGTGTGTCTGTGGAGGAGGTCAGTCAGGCAGGATGGGGCCAGGTTATGGAGGGCTTTGTAGGTCATGAGGAGGATTTTGTACTGGATTCTCTGGGGGATGGGGAGCCAGTGGAGCTTGTAGAGGACGGGGGTGATATGGTCACGGATCGGGGAGTGGGTGAGTAGACGGGCAGCGGAGTTCTGGATGTATTGGAGTTTATTGGTGATTTTTGAGGGTGAACCATAGAGGAGGCTGTTACAGTAGTCCAGACGGGAGGTGATGAAGGCGTGGATGAGTGTTTCTGCAGCTGTGGAGGAGAGGGATGGACGGAGACTGGCGATGTTTTTGAGGTGGAAGAAGGCTGTCTTGGTGATGTGTTTGATGTGTTTGTCGAAGGAGCGGGTTTGCTCAAAGATGATGCCAAGATTCCGGACGTGAGGGGAGGTGGATACTGAGAAACCGTCAATGTTGAGGGTGAAGTTGTGGGTGGATTTGGTGGGCGTTTTTGGTCCAATGATGATGATTTTGGATTTGTCACAGTTGAGTTTGAGGAAATTGAGTTGAAGCCAAGATTTTATTTCAGTGATGCAGTTTGTCAGGATAGTGCGTGGTGGTGGAGATTGACTTGGTGGAGATGAGGAGCTGGATATCATCGGCGAAGCAGTGGAATTGGAGACCATGACGGCGGATTAATTGACCAAGGGGGAACAGGTACAGGATGAAGAGGAGGGGGCCGAGAACTGAACCTTGGGGGACACCTTGGGGGAGGGGAGCGGTGGGGGGTTTGCAGTTATTAATGGAGATGAACTGGTGCCTGTCGGAGAGGTATGATTTGATCCAGGAGAGGGCAGTGCCGGTGATGTTAAAGGTGGTTTCAAGTCGGGTGAGGAGGATGGAGTGGTTGATGGTGTGAAAGGCGGCGCTGAGGTCGAGTAGTACGAGAATGTTGAGGTTGCCAGCGTCAGAGGAGAGGAAAAGGTCGTTGGTGATTTTGAGGAGTGCAGTTTAAGTACTGTGGTTGGAGAGGAAGCCGGATTGGAATGTTTCATACAGGTTATTGGCAGAAAGGTGATGTTTGAGTTGAGTCATTAAACATGTTTCCAATGTTGGGGGAGTCCAGAACCAAGGGCCACAGTTTAAGAATAAGGGGTAGGCCATTTAGAACAGAGATGAGGAAAAACCTTTTCAGTCAGAGAGTTGTAAATCTGTGGAATTCTCTGCCTCAGAAGGCAGTGGAGGCCAATTCTCTGAATGCATTCAAGAGAGAGCTAGATAGAGCTCTTAAGGATAGCGGAGTCAGGGGGTATGGGGAGAAGGCAGAAACGGGGTACTGATTGAAAATGATCAGCCATGACCACATTGAATGGCGGTGCTGGCTCGAAGGGCCGAATGGCCTACTCCTATTGTCTATTGTCAGTGAGAAGTTTAAATAATATCAACTCGTTTAAGGGCGATTAATATCACAGTTTAATTCACCAGTAATTTACTTCATAGTCATGTGTACTGAGGTACGGTGAAAAGATTTTACTTTGTGGGAAAGAACTGCAGCTCAGACTCACCCGGACGCATCTGACATATCTGAACTCCTGTCCCAGACGGGGAAGGAAACAAAGAATTAGGGGACGTTCGTACACCAGCGGCCCCTCACTCGAATTCTCCAGCCCACTCCCCCTCCTCTCCCACCCCCCCACCCCTCACCCCACCCTCTCTGTCCGTTGCCCCCCCCCCCCCCCGGACCGGTCCCATCTCACTCACATGCTGGATGAGCGTTTCACCCTCAGTCCTCCGTGTCTGAACAGAAAGAGACAGAATTAGAGTGTGTACAGACCAGGGACGGGACCGCTGGCAGATACAGTCCACACACATTCAGCAGTTGGTCATCAATAGTAGGCGATGGGGTCTTAAGGAGCATGGAGGTGATTGAATCCCCAGAACTAGAGGGTCTGATCGAGAGGGACAGGTTGAGCAGGCTGGGTCTCTATTCCTTGGAGCGCAGGAGGATGAGGGGTGATCTTAGAGAGGTGTACAAAACATGAGAGGAATAGATCGGGTAAATGCACAGAGTCTCTTGCCCAGAGTAGGGGAATCGAGAACCAGAGAACATAGGGTCGAGGTGAAGGGGAAAGATTTAATAGGAATCTGAGGGCTAACTTTTTGACACAGAGTGTGGTAGGTTTATGGAACGAGCTGCCAGAGGGGGTAGTTGAGTCTGGGACTATCGCAACGTTTAAGAAACAGTGAGACAGGTACATGGATAGGGCAGGTTTGGAGGGATATGGTCCAAGCTCAGGTAGGTGGGACTAGTGTAGCTGGGACATGTTGGCCGGTATGGGCAAGTTGGGCCGAAGGGCCTGTTTCCACACTGTATCACTCTGTGGCACTAAATCTTCTCCGCACCCTTTCCAGCTTCACCCAGTCCCAAACACACACGCGTGACCCTGTGTTGCGTGTGGCCCTGCACGTGCGTGTTGCCAATGTCCTTTCACACACGTGTGACAGAGTCACGCAGCTCGGACCCAGCGCGTCACTTCCACTCACCCCCCCTCCCTGAGTGCCACGTCCAGCCCCTCAGCCACCGAGCGTCTGCGTCTGTCCTCCTCGTCTGAGTTGCTGTCCCTGAATGGGGAGACAGAGGGAGAGTTAACGTGCAAACTCCGCGCAGACAGCGCCCGCAGTCGGGATCCGACCCGGGTCAGCGGCGCGGCAAGCGCTGTAAGGCGGCAACTCTACCGCTGCACCACCGTGACCGCCCAGTTTAATGTGGATAAGTGTGAGGTTATCCACTTTGGTGGTAAGAATAGGAAGGCAGATTATTATCTGAATGGTGTTAAGTTAGGAAAAGGGGATGTACAACGAGATCTGGGTGTCCTAGTGCA
Source organism: Rhinoraja longicauda (assembly GCF_053455715.1). Taxonomy (NCBI): domain Eukaryota; kingdom Metazoa; phylum Chordata; class Chondrichthyes; order Rajiformes; family Arhynchobatidae; genus Rhinoraja; species Rhinoraja longicauda. The sequence continues at coordinate 18,411,644 of NC_135971.1, read as the reverse complement.
TCAGTCATTGAAAGGAAGCATGCAGGTACAGCAGGCAGTGAAGAAAGCCAATGGACTGTTGGCCTTCATAACAAGAGGAGTTGAGTATAGGAGCAAAGAGGTCCTTCTGCAGTTGTACGGGGCCCTAGTGAGACCGCACCTGGAGTACTGTGTGCAGTTTTGGTCTCCAAATTTGAAGAAGGATATTCTTGCTGTTGAGGGCGTGCAGCGTAGGTTTACTAGGTTAATTCCCGGAATGGCGGGTGTCTTATGTTGAAAGACTGGAGTAAATAGGCGTATACACTGGAATTTAGAAGGATGAGAGGGGATCTTATCGAAACATATAAGATTATTAAGGGGTTGGGCACGTTAGAGGCAGGAAACATGTTCCCAATGTTGGGGGAGTCCAGAACCGGGGGCCACAGTTTAAGAATAAGGGGTAGGCCATTTAGAACAGAGATGAGGAAAAACATTTTCAGTCAGAGAGTTGTGAATCTGTGGAATTCTCTGCCTCAGGAGGCAGTGGAGGCCAATTCTCTGAATGCATTCAAGAGAGAGCTGGATAGAGCTCTTAAGGATAGTGGAGTCAGGGGGTATGGGGAGAAGGCAGGAACGGGGTACTGATTGAGAATGATCAGCCATGATCACATTGAATGGCTGTGCATGCTCGAAGGGCCGAATGGCCTCCTCCTATTGTCTATTGTCAGTGAGAAGTTTAAATAATATCAACTTGTTTAAGGGCGATTAATATCACAGTTTAATTCACCAGTAATTTACTTCATTGTCACGTGTACTGAGGTACGGTGAAAAGATTTTACTTTGTGGGAAAGAACTGCAGCTCAGACTCACCCGGACGCATCTGACATATCTGAACTCCTGTCCCAGACGGGGAAGGAAAGAAAGAATTAGGGGACGTTCGTACACCAGCGGCCTCTCACTCGAATTCTGCAGCCTACTCCCTCTCCTCTCCCACCTCCCCCCCCCCCCCACCCCTCACCCCACCCTCTCTGCACCTCCCCCTCTCCCCCCCAGTTTAATGTGGATAAGTGTGAGGTTATCCACTTTGGTGGTAAGAATAAGAAGGCAGAGTATTATCTGAATGGTGTCAAGTTAGGAAAAGGGGTCGTACAACGAGATCTGGGTGTCCTCGTGCATCAGTCATTGAAAGGAAGCATGCAGGTGCAGCAGGCAGTGAAGAAAGCCAATGGAATGTTGGCCTTCATAACAAGAGGAGTTGAGTATAGGAGCAAAGAGGTCCTTCTGCATTTGTACAGGGCCCTAGTGAGACCGCACCTGGAGTACTGATGCAGTTTTGGTCTCCAAATTTGAGGAAGGATATTCTTGCTATTGAGGGCGTGCAGCGTAGGTTTACTAAGTTAATTCCCGGAATGGCGGGACTGTCGTACGTTGAAAGACTGGAGCGACTAGGCTTGTATACACTGGAATTTAGAAGGATGAGTGGGGATCTTATCGAAACATATAAGATTATTAAGGGGTTGGACACATTAGAGGCAGGAAACATGTTCCCAATATTGGGGTGGTCCAGAACCAGGGGCCACAGTTTAAGAATAAGGGGTAGGCCATTTAGAACAGAAATGAGGAAAAACGTTTTCAGTCAGACAGTTATATATCTGTGGAATTCTCTGCCTCAGAAGGCAGTGGAGGCCAATTATCTGAATGCATTCAAGAGAGAGCTAGATAGAGCTCTTAAGTATAGCGAAGTCAGGGGGTATGGGGAGAAGGCAGGAACAGGGTACTGATTGAGAATGATCAGCCATGATCACATTGAATGGCGGTGCTGGCTCGAAGGGCCGATTGGCCTACTCCTATTGTCTATTGTCAGTGAGAAGTTTAAATAATGTCAACTTGTTTAAGGGCGATTAATATCACAGTTTAATTCACCAGTAATTTACTTCATGGTCACGTGTACTGAGGTACGGTGAAAAGATTTTACTTTGTGAGAAAAAACTGCAGCTCAGACTCACCCGGACGCATCTGACATATCTGAACTCCTGTCCCAGACGAGAAGGAAAGAAAGAATTAGGGGACGTTCGTACACCAGCGGCCCCTCACTCGAATTCTCCAGCCCACTCCCCCTCCTCCCACACCTCCTATCCCCCCTCCCCTCACCCCACCCTCTCAGCACCGTCACCTCTCTCCCCCCCCCCCCCCACCCCTCACCCCACCCTCTCTGTCCTTCCCTTCCCCCCCCGGACCGGTCCCACCTCACTCACATGCTGGATGAGCGTTTCACCCTCAGTCCTCCGTGTCTGAACAGAAAGAGACAGAATTAGAGTGTGTACAGACCAGGGACGGGACCACTGGCAGATACAGTCCACACACATTCAGCAGTAGGTCATCAATAGTAGGCGATGGGATCTTGAAGAGCATGGAGGTGATTGAATCCCCAGAACTAGAGGGTCTGATCGAGAGGGACAGGTTGAGCAGGCTGGGTCTCTATTCCTTGGAGCGCAGGAGGATGAGGGGTGATCTTATGGAGGTGTACAAAATCATGAGAGGAATAGATCGGGTAGATGCACAGAGTCTCTTGCCCAGAGTAGGGGAATCGAGGACCAGAGGACATAGGGTCAAGGTGAAGGGGAAAAGATTTAATCGGAATCCGAGGGGTAACATTTCCACACAGAGGGTGGTGGGTTTATGGAACGAGCTGCCAGAGGAGGTAGTTGAGGCTGGGACTACCCAACGTTTAAGAAACAGTTAGACAGGTACATGGATAGTGCAGGTTTGGAGGGATATGGACCAAGCTCAGGTAGGTGGGACTAGTGTAGCTGGGACATGTTGGCCGGTATGGGCAAGTTGGGCCGAAGGGCCTGTTTCCACACTGTATCACTCTGTGGCACTAAATCTTCTCCACACCCTTTCCAGCTTCACCCAGTCCCCAAACACACACGCGTGACCCTGTGTTGCGTGTGGCCCTGCACGTGCGTGTTGCCAATGTCCTTTCACACACGTGTGACAGAGTCACGCAGCTCGGACCCAGCGCGTCACTTCCACTCACCCCCCCTCCCTGTGTGCCACGTCCAGCCCCTCAGCCGCCGAGCGTCTGCGTCTGTCCTCCTCGTCTGAGTTGCTGTCCCTGAGTGGGGAGACAGAGGGAGAGTTAACGTGCAAACTCCGCGCAGACAGCGCCCGCAGTCGGGATCCGACCCGGGTCAGCGGCGCGGCAAGCGCTGTAAGGCGGCAACTCTACCGCTGCACCACCGTGACCGCCCAGTTTAATGTGGATAAGTGTGAGGTTATCCACTTTGGTGGTAAGAATAGGAAGGCAGATTATTATCTGAATGGTGTTAAGTTAGGAAAAGGGGATGTACAACGAGATCTGGGTGTCCTAGTGCATCAGTCATTGAAAGGAAGCATGCAGGTACAGCAGGCAGTGAAGAAAGCCAATGGACTGTTGGCCTTCATAACAAGAGTAGTTGAGTATAGGAGCAAAGAGGTCCTTCTGCAGTTGTACGGGGCCCTAGTGAGACCGCACCTGGAGTACTGTGTGCAGTTTTGGTCTCCAAATTTGAAGAAGGATATTCTTGCTGTTGAGGGCGTGCAGCGTAGGTTTACTAGGTTAATTCCCGGAATGGCGGGTGTCTTATGTTGAAAGACTGGAGTAAATAGGCGTATACACTGGAATTTAGAAGGATGAGAGGGGATCTTATCGAAACATATAAGATTATTAAGGGGTTGGGCACGTTAGAGGCAGGAAACATGTTCCCAATGTTGGGGGAGTCCAGAACCAGGGGCCACAGTTTAAGAATAAGGGGTAGGCCATTTAGAACAGAGATGAGGAAAAACATTTTCAGTCAGAGAGTTGTGAATCTGTGGAATTCTCTGCCTCAGGAGGCAGTGGAGGCCAATTCTCTGAATGCATTCAAGAGAGAGCTGGATAGAGCTCTTAAGGATAGTGGAGTCAGGGGGTATGGGGAGAAGGCAGGAACGGGGTACTGATTGAGAATGATCAGCCATGATCACATTGAATGGCTGTGCATGCTCGAAGGGCCGAATGGCCTCCTCCTATTGTCTATTGTCAGTGAGAAGTTTAAATAATATCAACTTGTTTAAGGGCGATTAATATCACAGTTTAATTCACCAGTAATTTACTTCATTGTCACGTGTACTGAGGTACGGTGAAAAGATTTTACTTTGTGGGAAAGAACTGCAGCTCAGACTCACCCGGACGCATCTGACATATCTGAACTCCTGCCCAGACGGGGAAGGAAAGAAAGAATTAGGGGACGTTCGTACACCAGCGGCCCCTCACTCGAATTCTGCAGCCTACTCCCTCTCCTCTCCCACCCCCCCCCCCCAACCCTCACCCCACCCTCTCTGCACCTCCCCCTCTCCCCCCCAGTTTAATGTGGATAAGTGTGAGGTTATCCACTTTGGTGGTAAGAATAAGAAGGCAGAGTATTATCTGAATGGTGTCAAGTTAGGAAAAGGGGTCGTACAACGAGATCTGGGTGTCCTCGTGCATCAGTCATTGAAAGGAAGCATGCAGGTGCAGCAGGCAGTGAAGAAAGCCAATGGAATGTTGGCCTTCATAACAAGAGGAGTTGAGTATAGGAGCAAAGAGGTCCTTCTGCATTTGTACAGGGCCCTAGTGAGACCGCACCTGGAGTACTGTGTGCAGTTTTGGTCTCCAAATTTGAGGAAGGATATTCTTGCTATTGAGGGCGTGCAGCGTAGGTTTACTAAGTTAATTCCCGGAATGGCGGGACTGTCGTACGTTGAAAGACTGGAGCGACTAGGCTTGTATACACTGGAATTTAGAAGGATGAGTGGGGATCTTATCGAAACATATAAGATTATTAAGGGGTTGGACACATTAGAGGCAGGAAACATGTTCCCAATATTGGGGTGGTCCAGAACCAGGGGCCACAGTTTAAGAATAAGGGGTAGGCCATTTAGAACAGAAATGAGGAAAAACGTTTTCAGTCAGACAGTTATATATCTGTGGAATTCTCTGCCTCAGAAGGCAGTGGAGGCCAATTCTCTGAATGCATTCAAGAGAGAGCTAGATAGAGCTCTTAAGTATAGCGGAGTCAGGGGGTATGGGGAGAAGGCAGGAACAGGGTACTGATTGAGAATGATCAGCCATGATCACATTGAATGGCGGTGCTGGCTCGAAGGGCCGATTGGCCTACTCCTATTGTCTATTGTCAGTGAGAAGTTTAAATAATGTCAACTTGTTTAAGGGCGATTAATATCACAGTTTAATTCACCAGTAATTTACTTCATGGTCACGTGTACTGAGGTACGGTGAAAAGATTTTACTTTGTGAGAAAAAACTGCAGCTCAGACTCACCCGGACGCATCTGACATATCTGAACTCCTGTCCCAGACGAGAAGGAAAGAAAGAATTAGGGGACGTTCGTACACCAGCGGCCCCTCACTCGAATTCTCCAGCCCACTCCCCCTCCTCCCACACCTCCTATCCCCCCTCCCCTCACCCCACCCTCTCAGCACCGTCACCTCTCTCCCCCCCCCCCCACCCCTCACCCCACCCTCTCTGTCCTTCCCTTCCCCCCCCGGACCGGTCCCACCTCACTCACATGCTGGATGAGCGTTTCACCCTCAGTCCTCCGTGTCTGAACAGAAAGAGACAGAATTAGAGTGTGTACAGACCAGGGACGGGACCACTGGCAGATACAGTCCACACACATTCAGCAGTTGGTCATCAATAGTAGGCGATGGGATCTTGAAGAGCATGGAAGTGATTGAATCCCCAGAACTAGAGGGTCTGATCGAGAGGGACAGGTTGAGCAGGCTGGGTCTCTATTCCTTGGAGCGCAGGAGGATGAGCGGTGATCTTATGGAGGTGTACAAAATCATGAGAGGAATAGATCGGGTAGATGCACAGAGTCTCTTGCCCAGAGTAGGGGAATCGAGGACCAGAGGACATAGGGTCAAGGTGAAGGGGAAAAGATTTAATCGGAATCCGAGGGGTAACATTTCCACACAGAGGGTGGTGGGTTTATGGAACGAGCTGCCAGAGGAGGTAGTTGAGGCTGGGACTACCCAACGTTTAAGAAACAGTTAGACAGGTACATGGATAGTGCAGGTTTGGAGGGATATGGACCAAGCTCAGGTAGGTGGGACTAGTGTAGCTGGGACATGTTGGCCGGTATGGGCAAGTTGGGCCGAAGGGCCTGTTTCCACACTGTATCACTCTGTGGCACTAAATCTTCTCCACACCCTTTCCAGCTTCACCCAGTCCCCAAACACACACGCGTGACCCTGTGTTGCGTGTGGCCCTGCACGTGCGTGTTGCCAATGTCCTTTCACACACGTGTGACAGAGTCACGCAGCTCGGACCCAGCGCGTCACTTCCACTCACCCCCCCTCCCTGTGTGCCACGTCCAGCCCCTCAGCCGCCGAGCGTCTGCGTCTGTCCTCCTCGTCTGAGTTGCTGTCCCTGAGTGGGGAGACAGAGGGAGAGTTAACGTGCAAACTCCGCGTTAAGGCGGCAACTCAAAGAGGTCCTTTTGCAGTTGTACAGGGCCCTAGTGAGACTGCACCTAGAGTACTGTGTGCAGTTTTGGTCTCCAAATTTGAGGAAGGATATTCTTGCTATTGAGGGCGTGCAGTGTAGGTTTACTAGGTTAATTCCCGGAATGGCGGGACTGTCGTACGTTGAAAGCCTGGAGCGACTAGGCTTGTGTACACTGGAATTTAGAAGGATGAGAGGGGATCTTATCGAAACATGTAAGATTATTAAGGGGTTGGGCACGTTTGAGGCAGGAAACATGTTCCCAATGTTGGGGGAGTCCAGAACCAGGGGCCACAGTTTAAGAATAAGGGGTAGGTCATTTAGAACAGAGATGAGGAATTTTTTTTTTCAGTCAGAGAGTTGTGAATCTGTGGAATTCTCTGCCTCAGAAGGCAGTGGAGGCCAATTCTCTGAATGCATTCAAGAGAGAGCTAGATAGAGCTCGTAAGGATAGTGGAGTCAGCGGATATGGGGAGAAGGCAGGAACGGGGTACTGATTGAGAATGATCAGCCATGATCACATTGAATGGTGGTGCTGGCTCGAAGGGCCGAATTGCCTACTCCTGCACCTATTATCTATTGTCAGTGAGAAATCTAAATAATGTCAACTTGTTTAAGGGCGATTAATATCACAGTTTAATTCACCAGTAATTTACTTCATTGTCACGTGTACTGAGGTACGGTGAAAAGATTTTACTTTGTGGGAAAGAACTGCAGCTCAGACTCACCCGGACGCATCTGACATATCTGAACTCCTGTCCCGGACGGGGAAGGAAACAAAGAATTAGGGGACGTTCGTACACCAGCGGCCCCTCACTCGAATTCTCCAGCCCACTCCCCCTCCTCTCCCACCCCCCCCACCCCTCACCCCACCCTCTCTGCACCATCCCCTCTCCCCCCCAGTTTAATGTGATAAGTGTGAGGTTATCCACTTTGGTGGTAAGAATAGGAAGGCAGAGTATTATCTGAATGGTGTCAAGTTAGGAAAAGGGGATGTACAACGAGATCTGGGTGTCCTAGTGCATCAGTCACTGAAAGGAAGCATGCAGGTACAGCAGGCAGTGAAGAAAGCCAATGGCATGTTGGCCTTCATAACAAGAGGAGTTGAGTATAGGAGCAAAGAGGTCCTTCTGCAGTTGTACAGGGCCCTAGTGAGACCGCACCTGGAGTACTGTGTGCAGTTTTGGTCTACAAATTTGAAGAAGGATATTCTTGCTATTGAGGGCATACAGTGTAGGTTTACTAGGTTAATTCCCGGAATGGCGGGACTGTCATATGTTGAAAGACTGGAGCGACTAGGCTTGTAAACACTGGAATTTAGAAGGATGAGAGGGGATCATATCGAAACATATAAGATTATTAAGGGGTTGGACACATTATAATGCATTAATAATAATGCATTACATTTATATAGCGCTTTTCTAGAAACCCAAAGAAGCTTTACATATTAGATCTAACATAAAGATAAATAAATAAACGAACAGAAAAGGATGAATAAGGTGGAGCGACGGTCAATGATTGAATGCAGTGTTGAACAAGTGAGACTTCAGTGATGTTTTGAATGTGGTGAGTGAGGAGGAGTCTCTGACGGTCTGGGGTAGTGAGTTCCAGAGGGTGGGAGCAGCGATGGAGAAAGCCCTGTCCCCCCAGGATCTGAGTTTGGTCCGGATGGGGGGGGGAAACAGGAGGTTAGCAGCAGAGCGGAGGGTGGAGGTGGGAGTGTGTCTGTGGAGGAGGTCAGTCAGGCAGGATGGGGCCAGGTTATGGAGGGCTTTGTAGGTCATGAGGAGGATTTTGTACTGGATTCTCTGGGGGATGGGGAGCCAGTGGAGCTTGTAGAGGACGGGGGTGATATGGTCACGGATCGGGGAGTGGGTGAGTAGACGGGCAGCGGAGTTCTGGATGTATTGGAGTTTATTGGTGATTTTTGAGGGTGAACAATAGAGGAGGCTGTTACAGTAGTCCAGACGGGAGGTGATGAAGGCGTGGATGAGTGTTTCTGCAGCTGTGGAGGAGAGGGATGGACGGAGACTGGCGATATTTTTGAGGTGGAAGAAGGCTGTCTTGGTGATGTGTTTGATGTGTTTGTCGAAGGAGCGGGTTTGCTCAAAGATGATGCCAAGATTCCGGACGTGAGGGGAGGTGGATACTGAGAAACCGTCAATGTTGAGGGTGAAGTTGTGGGTGGATTTGGTGGGCGTTTTTGGTCCAATGATGATGATTTCGGATTTGTCACAGTTGAGTTTGAGGAAATTGAGTTGAAGCCAAGATTTTATTTCAGTGATGCAGTTTGTCAGGATAGTGCGTGGTGGTGGAGATTGACTTGGTGGAGATGAGGAGCTGGATATCATCGGCGAAGCAGTGGAATTGGAGACCATGACGGCGGATTAATTGACCAAGGGGGAACAGGTACAGGATGAAGAGGAGGGGGCCGAGAACTGAACCTTGGGGGACACCTTGGGGGAGGGGAGCGGTGGGGTATTTGCAGTTATTAATGGAGATGAACTGGTGCCTGTCGGAGAGGTATGATTTGATCCAGGAGAGGGCAGTGCCGGTGATGTTAAAGGTGGTTTCAAGTCGGGTGAGGTGGATGGAGTGGTTGATGGTGTGAAAGGCGGCGCTGAGGTCGAGTAGTACGAGAATGTTGAGGTTGCCAGCGTCAGAGGAGAGGAAAAGGTCGTTGGTGATTTTGAGGAGTGCAGTTTAAGTACTGTGGTTGGAGCGGAAGCCGGATTGGAATGTTTCATGCAGGTTATTGGCAGAAAGGTGATGTTTGAGTTGAGGCATTAAACATGTTTCCAATGTTGGGGGAGTCCAGAACCAAGGGCCACAGTTTAAGAATAAGGGGTAGGCCATTTAGAACAGAGATGAGGAAAAACTTTTTCAGTCAGAGAGTTGTAAATCTGTGGAATTCTCTGCCTCAGAAGGCAGTGGAGGCCAATTCTCTGAATGCATTCAAGAGAGAGCTAGATAGAGCTCTTAAGGATAGCGGAGTCAGGGGTATGGGGAGAAGGCAGAAACGGGGTACTGATTGAAAATGATCAGTCATGACCACATTGAATGGCGGTGCTGGCTCGAAGGGCCGAATGGCCTACTCCTATTGTCTATTGTCAGTGAGAAGTTTAAATAATATCAACTCGTTTAAGGGCGATTAATATCACAGTTTAATTCACCAGTAATTTACTTCATAGTCATGTGTACTGAGGTACGGTGAAAAGATTTTACTTTGTGGGAAAGAACTGCAGCTCAGACTCACCCGGACGCATCTGACATATCTGAACTCCTGTCCCAGACGGGGAAGGAAACAAAGAATTAGGGGACGTTCGTACACCAGCGGCCCCTCACTCGAATTTTCCAGCCCACTCCCCCTCCTCTCCCACCCCCCCCCCCCCACCCCTCACCCCACCCTCTCTGTCCATTGCCCCCCCCCCCCGGACCGGTCCCATCTCACTCACATGCTGGATGAGCGTTTCACCCTCAGTCCTCCGTGTCTGAACAGAAAGAGACAGAATTAGAGTGTGTACAGACCAGGGACGGGACCGCTGGCAGATACAGTCCACACACATTCAGCAGTTGGTCATCAATAGTAGGCGATGGGGTCTTAAGGAGCATGGAGGTGATTGAATCCCCAGAACTAGAGGGTCTGATCGAGAGGGACAGGTTGAGCAGGCTGTGTCTCTATTCCTTGGAGCGCAGGAGGATGAGGGTTGATCTTAGAGAGGTGTACAAAACATGAGAGGAATAGATCGGGTAGATGCACAGAGTCTCTTGCCCAGAGTAGGGGAATCGAGAACCAGAGGACATAGGGTCGAGGTGAAGGGGAAAGATTTAATAGGAATCTGAGGGCTAACTTTTTGACAAAGAGTGTGGTGGGTTTATGGAACGAGCTGCCAGAGGGGGTAGTTGAGTCTGGGACTATCGCAACGTTTAAGAAACAGTGAGACAGGTACATGGATAGTGCAGGTTTGGAGGGATATGGGCCAAGCTCAGGTAGGTAGGACTAGTGTAGCTGGGACATGTTGGCCGGTATGGGCAAGTTGGGCCGAAGGGCCTGTTTCCACACTGTATCACTCTGTGGCACTAAATCTTCTCCGCACCCTTTCCAGCTTCACCCAGTCCCAAACACACACGCGTGACCCTGTGTTGCGTGTGGCCCTGCACGTGCGTGTTGCCAATGTCCATTCACACACGTGTGACAGAGTCACGCAGCTCGGACCCAGCGCGTCACTTCCACTCACCCCCCCTCCCTGAGTGCCACGTCCAGCCCCTCAGCCACCGAGCGTCTGCGTCTGTCCTCCTCGTCTGAGTTGCTGTCCCTGAATGGGGAGACAGAGGGAGAGTTAACGTGCAAACTCCGCGCAGACAGCGCCCGCAGTCGGGATCCGACCCGGGTCAGCGGCGCGGCAAGCGCTGTAAGGCGGCAACTCTACCGCTGCACCACCGTGACCGCCCAGTTTAATGTGGATAAGTGTGAGGTTATCCACTTTGGTGGTAAGAATAGGAAGGCAGATTATTATCTGAATGGTGTTAAGTTAGGAAAAGGGGATGTACAACGAGATCTGGGTGTCCTAGTGCATCAGTCATTGAAAGGAAGCATGCAGGTACAGCAGGCAGTGAAGAAAGCCAATGGACTGTTGGCCTTCATAACAAGAGGAGTTGAGTATAGGAGCAAAGAGGTCCTTCTGCAGTTGTACGGGGCCCTAGTGAGACCGCACCTGGAGTACTGTGTGCAGTTTTGGTCTCCAAATTTGAAGAAGGATATTCTTGCTGTTGAGGGCGTGCAGCGTAGGTTTACTAGGTTAATTCCCGGAATGGCGGGTGTCTTATGTTGAAAGACTGGAGTAAATAGGCGTATACACTGGAATTTAGAAGGATGAGAGGGGATCTTATCGAAACATATAAGATTATTAAGGGGTTGGGCACGTTAGAGGCAGGAAACATGTTCCCAATGTTGGGGGAGTCCAGAACCAGGGGCCACAGTTTAAGAATAAGGGGTAGGCCATTTAGAACAGAGATGAGGAAAAACATTTTCAGTCAGAGAGTTGTGAATCTGTGGAATTCTCTGCCTCAGGAGGCAGTGGAGGCCAATTCTCTGAATGCATTCAAGAGAGAGCTGGATAGAGCTCTTAAGGATAGTGGAGTCAGGGGGTATGGGGAGAAGGCAGGAACGGGGTACTGATTGAGAATGATCAGCCATGATCACATTGAATGGCTGTGCATGCTCGAAGGGCCGAATGGCCTCCTCCTATTGTCTATTGTCAGTGAGAAGTTTAAATAATATCAACTTGTTTAAGGGCGATTAATATCACAGTTTAATTCACCAGTAATTTACTTCATTGTCACGTGTACTGAGGTACGGTGAAAAGATTTTACTTTGTGGGAAAGAACTGCAGCTCAGACTCACCCGGACGCATCTGACATATCTGAACTCCTGTCCCAGACGGGGAAGGAAAGAAAGAATTAGGGGACGTTCGTACACCAGCGGCCCCTCACTCGAATTCTGCAGCCCACTCCCTCTCCTCTCCCACCCCCCCCCCCCCCCACCCCTCACCCAACCCTCTCTGCACCTCCCCCTCTCCCCCCCAGTTTAATGTGGATAAGTGTGAGGTTATCCACTTTGGTGGTAAGAATAAGAAGGCAGAGTATTATCTGAATGGTGTCAAGTTAGGAAAAGGGGTCGTACAACGAGATCTGGGTGTCCTCGTGAATCAGTCATTGAAAGGAAGCATGCAGGTGCAGCAGGCAGTGAAGAAAGCCAAGGGAATGTTGGCCTTCATAACAAGAGGAGTTGAGTATAGGAGCAAAGAGGTCCTTCTGCATTTGTACAGGGCCCTAGTGAGACCGCACCTGGAGTACTGTGTGCAGTTTTGGTCTCCAAATTTGAGGAAGGATATTCTTGCTATTGAGGGCGTGCAGCGTAGGTTTACTAAGTTAATTCCCGGAATGGCGGGACTGTCGTACGTTGAAAGACTGGAGCGACTAGGCTTGTATACACTGGAATTTAGAAGGATGAGTGGGGATCTTATCGAAACATATAAGATTATTAAGGGGTTGGACACATTAGAGGCAGGAAACATGTTCCCAATATTGGGGTGGTCCAGAACCAGGGGCCACAGTTTAAGAATAAGGGGTAGGCCATTTAGAACAGAAATGAGGAAAAACGTTTTCAGTCAGACAGTTATATATCTGTGGAATTCTCTGCCTCAGAAGGCAGTGGAGGCCAATTCTCTGAATGCATTCAAGAGAGAGCTAGATAGAGCTCTTAAGTATAGCGGAGTCAGGGGGTATGGGGAGAAGGCAGGAACAGGGTACTGATTGAGAATGATCAGCCATGATCACATTGAATGGCGGTGCTGGCTCGAAGGGCCGATTGGCCTACTCCTATTGTCTATTGTCAGTGAGAAGTTTAAATAATGTCAACTTGTTTAAGGGCGATTAATATCACAGTTTAATTCACCAGTAATTTACTTCATGGTCACGTGTACTGAGGTACAGTGAAAAGATTTTACTTTGTGAGAAAAAACTGCAGCTCAGACTCACCCGGACGCATCTGACATATCTGAACTCCTGTCCCAGACGAGAAGGAAAGAAAGAATTAGGGGACGTTCGTACACCAGCGGCCCCTCACTCGAATTCTCCAGCCACTCCCCCTCCTCCCACACCTCCTATCCCCCCTCCCCTCACCCCACCCTCTCAGCACCGTCACCTCTCTCCCCCCCCCCCCCCCCACCCCTCACCCCACCCTCTCTGTCCTTCCCTTCCCCCCCCGGACCGGTCCCACCTCACTCACATGCTGGATGAGCGTTTCACCCTCAGTCCTCCGTGTCTGAACAGAAAGAGACAGAATTAGAGTGTGTACAGACCAGGGACGGGACCACTGGCAGATACAGTCCACACACATTCAGCAGTTGGTCATCAATAGTAGGCGATGGGATCTTGAAGAGCATGGAGGTGATTGAATCCCCAGAACTAGAGGGTCTGATCGAGAGGGACAGGTTGAGCAGGCTGGGTCTCTATTCCTTGGAGCGCAGGAGGATGAGGGGTGATCTTATGGAGGTGTACAAAATCATGAGAGGAATAGATCGGGTAGATGCACAGAGTCTCTTGCCCAGAGTAGGGGAATCGAGGACCAGAGGACATAGGGTCAAGGTGAAGGGGAAAAGATTTAATCGGAATCCGAGGGGTAACATTTCCACACAGAGGGTGGTGGGTTTATGGAACGAGCTGCCAGAGGAGGTAGTTGAGGCTGGGACTACCCAACGTTTAAGAAACAGTTAGACAGGTACATGGATAGTGCAGGTTTGGAGGGATATGGACCAAGCTCAGGTAGGTGGGACTAGTGTAGCTGGGACATGTTGGCCGGTATGGGCAAGTAGGGCTGAAGGGCCTGTTTCCACACTGTATCACTCTGTGGCACTAAATCTTCTCCACACCCTTTCCAGCTTCACCCAGTCCCCAAACACACACGCGTGACCCTGTGTTGCGTGTGGCCCTGCACGTGCGTGTTGCCAATGTCCTTTCACACACGTGTGACAGGGTCACGCAGCTCGGACCCAGCGCGTCACTTCCACTCACCCCCCCTCCCTGTGTGCCACGTCCAGCCCCTCAGCCGCCGAGCGTCTGCGTCTGTCCTCCTCGTCTGAGTTGCTGTCCCTGAGTGGGGAGACAGAGGGAGAGTTAACGTGCAAACTCTGCGCAGACAGCGCCCGTAGTCGGGAACCGGCCCGGGTCAGCGGCGCGGCAAGCGCTGTAAGGCGACAACTCTACCGCTGCACCACCGTGACCGCCCAGTTTAATGTGGATAAGTGTGAGGTTATCCACTTTGGTGGTAAGAATAGGAAGGCAAATATTATCTGAATGGTGTCAAGTGAGGAAAAGGGGATGTACAACGAGATCTGGGTGTCCTAGTGCATCAGTCACTGAAAGGAAGCATGCAGGTACAGCAGGCAGTGAAGAAAGCCAATGGCATGTTGGCCTTCATAACAAGAGGAGTTGAGTATAGGAGGAAAGAGGTCCTTCTGCAGTTGTACAGGGCCCTAGTGAGACTGCACCTGGAGTACTGTGTGCAGTTTTGGTCTCCAAATTTGAGGAAGGATATTCTTGCTATTGAGGGCGTGCAGCGTAGGTTTACTAGGTTAATTCCCGGAATAGCGGGACTGTCGTACGTTGAAAGACTGGAGCGACTAGGCTTGTGTACACTGGAATTTAGAAGGATGAGAGGGGATCTTATCGAAACATATAAGATTATTAAGGGGTTGGGCACGTTTGAGGCAGGAAACATGTTCCCAATGTTGGGGGAGTCCAGAACCAGGGGCCACAGTTTAAGAATAAGGGGTAGGTCATTTAGAACAGAGATGAGGATTTTTTTTTTCAGTCAGAGAGTTGTGAATCTGTGGAATTCCCTGCCTCAGAAGGCAGTGGAGGCCAATTCTCTGAATGCTTTCAAGAGAGAGCTAGATAGAGCTCTTAAGGATAGTGGAGTCAGGGGGTATGGGGAAAAGGCAGGAATGGGGTACTGATTGAGAATGATCAGCCATGATCACATTGAATGGTGGTGCTGGCTCGAAGGGCCGAATGGCCTACTCCTGTACCTATTGTCTATTGTCAGTGAGAAGTTTAAATAATGTCAACTTGTTTAAGGGCGATTAATATCACAGTTTAATTCACCAGTAATTGACTTCATTGTCACGTGTACTGA
Organism: Rhinoraja longicauda; assembly: GCF_053455715.1. Taxonomy (NCBI): domain Eukaryota; kingdom Metazoa; phylum Chordata; class Chondrichthyes; order Rajiformes; family Arhynchobatidae; genus Rhinoraja; species Rhinoraja longicauda. The sequence goes on along the minus strand of NC_135971.1, from coordinate 18,396,465 downwards.
GGTACGGTGAAAAGATTTTACTTTGTGGGAAAGAACTGCAGCTCAGACTCACCCGGACGCATCTGACATATCTGAACTCCTGTCCCGGACGGGGAAGGAAACAAAGAATTAGGGGACGTTCGGACACCAGCGGCCCCTCACTCGAATTCTCCAGCCCACTCCCCCTCCTCTTCCACCCCCCCCCCCCCCACCCCTCACCCCACCCTCTCTGCACCATCCCCTCTCCCCCCCAGTTTAATGTGGATTAGTGTGAGGTTATCCACTTTTGTGGTAAGAATAAGAAGGCAGATTATTATCTGAATGGTGTCAAGTTAGGAAAAGGGGACGTACAACGAGATCTGGGTGTCCTAGTGCATCAGTCACTGAAAGGAAGCATGCAGGTACAGCAGGCAGTGAAGAAAGCCAATGGAATGTTGGCCTTCATAACAAGAGGAGTTGAGTATAGGAGCAAAGAGGTCCTTCTGCAGTTGTACAGGGCGCTAGTGAGACCACACCTGGAGTACTGTGTGCAGTTTTGGTCTCCAAATTTGAGGAAGGATATTCTTGCTATTGAGGGCGTGCAGCGTAGGTTTACTAGGTTAATTCCCGGAATGGCGGGACTGTCGTACGTTGAAAGACTGGAGCGACTAGGCTTGTAAACACTGGAATTTGGAAGGATGAGAGGGGATCTTATCGAAACAAATAAGATTATTAAGGGGTTGGACACGTTAGAGGCAGGAAACATGTTCCCAATGTTGGAGGAGTCCAGAACCAGGGGCACAGTTTAAGAATAAGGGGTAGGCCATTTAGACGAGAGATAAGGAAAAACTTTTTCAGTCAGAGAGTTGTGAATCTGTGGAATTCTCTGCCTCAGGAGGCAGTGGAGGCCAATTCTCCGAATGCATTCAAGACAGAGCTGGATAGAGCTCTTAAGGATAGCGGAGTCAGGGGGTATGGGGAGAAGGCAGGAACGGGGTACTGATTGAGAATAATCAGCCATGATCACATTGAATGGTGGTGCTTGCTCGAAGGGCCGAATGGCCTCCTCCTATTGTCTATTATCAGTGAGAAGTTTAAATAATGTCAACTTGTTTAAGGGCGATTAATATTACAGTTTAATTCACCAGTAATTTACTTCATTGTCACGTGTACTGAGGTACGGTGAAAAGATTTTACTTTGTGGGAAAGAACTGCAGCTCAGACTCACCCGGACGCATCTGACATATCTGAACTCCTGTCCCAGACGGGGAAGGAAACAAAGAATTAGGGGACGTTCGTACACCAGCGGCCCCTCACTCAAATTCTCCAGCCCACTCCCCCTCCTCCCCCACACCCCCCACCCCTCACCCCACCCTTTCTGCACCGCCCTTCTCTCCCCCCCACCCCCCCCACCCCCACCCCACCCTCTCTGCACCCCACCCTCTCTCCCCCCTCACCCCTCACCCCAATCTCTCTGCACCATCCCCCCCCCCCCCACCCCTCACCCCACCCTCTCTGTCCGTTGCCCCCCCCCCCCCCCCCCCCCCCCCGGACCGGTCCCATCTCACTCACATGCTGGATGAGCGTTTCACCCTCAGTCCTCCGGGTCTGAATAGAAGGAGACAGAATTAGAGTGTGTACAGACCAGGGACGGGACCACTGGCAGATACAGGCCACACACATTCAGCAGTTTGGTCATCAATAGTAGGCGATGGGGTCTTGAAGACCATCTTAAAATGTTCTGCCGAACATCTTAAATATGCCAGCATGAGGATAGATCCACTCCTTGCTATTTATTTGACTGGCTGTCTGCTTCATGGCTTGTTACCAGACTCATTGTTGTCTGTTGTGTTAGTGCCAGTCATGATAGACAATAGACAATAGGTGCAGGAGTCTGCCATTTGGCCCTTCGAGCCTGTACGCACCGCCATTCAATGCCATCCTGGCTGATTATTCACAATCAGTACTCCGTTCCTGCCCTCTCCCCATACCCCCTGACTCCGCTATCATTAAGAGCTCTATCTAGCTCTCTCTTACACAATAGACAATAGATGCAGGAGGAGGCCATTCGGCCCTTCGAGCCAGCACCGCCATTCAATGTGATCATGGCTGATCATTCTCAATCAGTACCCCGTTCCTGCCTTCTCCCCATACCCCCTGACACCGCTATCCTTTAGAGCTCTATCCAGCTCTCTCTTGAAAGCATTCAGAGAATTGGCCTCCACTGCCTTCTGAGGCAGAGAATTCCACAGATTCACAACTCTCTGACTGAAAAAGTTTTTCTTTATCTCCGTTCTAAATGGCCTACCCCTTATTCTTCAACTGTGGCCCCTGGTTCTGGACTCCCCCAACATCGGGAACATGTTTCCTGCCTCTAGCGTGCCCAATCCCTTAATAATTTTATATGTTTCAATAAGATCCCCTCTCATCCTTCTAAATTCCAGCTTACACAAGCCAAGTCGCTCCAGTCTTTCAACACATGACAGTCCCGCCATTCCGGGAATTAACCTAGTAAACCTACGCTGCACGCCCTCAATAGCAAGAATGTCCTTCCTCAAATTTGGAGACCAAAACTGCACACAGTACTCCAGGTGTGGTTTTACTAGGGCCCTGTACAACTGCACACAGTACTCCAGGTGTGGTTTCACTAGGGCCTAGGTACAAGCAAACATTCTCTTACGCAAGTTTAGTGCGTGTCCAGGTGGAGTGAAGATGTCTCTGCTCAGAGCATATTGTACACCACACACTACTGCACACTTGTGCTCAAACTACAGAAAAGCAATTTTACAGAGACCTCAGGTTGCTTATAATGATGCCATGAGAATAGTAGAGGAAACCTAGATAGTGAAATGTTTATGGCTGCAGGAGTCAATACTTGACAAACTGCCTTAAGAAATCTTATATATAAATTTATTTGCCGGATTAATGTGGATAAGTGTGAGGTTATCCACTTTGGAGGTAAGAACAGGAAGGCAGAGTAGTATTATCTGAATGGTGTCAAGTTAGGAAAAGGGGACGTACAACGAGATCTGGGTGTCCTAGTGCATCAGTCACTGAAAGGAAGCATGCAGGTACAGCAGGCAGTGAAGAAAGCCAATGGAATGCTGGCCTTCATAACAAGAGGAGTTGAGTAAAGGAGCAAAGAGGTCCTTCTGCAGTTGTACAGGGCCCTAGTGAGACCGCACCTAGAGTACTGTGTGCAGTTTTGGTCTCCAAATTTGAGGAAGGATATTCTTGCTATTGAGGGCATGCAGCGCAGGTTTACTAGGATAATTCTCGGAAAGGGCGGGACTGTCGTATGTTGAAAGACTGGAGCGACGAGGTTGTATACACTGGAATTTAGAAGGATGAGAGGGGATCTGATCGAAGCGTATAAGATTATTAAGGGGTTGGACACGTTAGAGGCAGGAAACATGTTCCCAATGTTGGGGGAATCCAGAACAAGGGGCCACAGTTTAAGAATAAGGGGTAGGCCATTTAGAACGGAGATGAGGAAAAACTTTTTCAGTCAGAGAGTTGTGAATCTGTGGAATTCTCTGCCTCAGAAGGCAGTGGAGGCCAATTCTCTGAATGCATTCAAGAAAGAGCTAGATAGAGCTTTTAAGGATAACGGAGTCAGGGGGTATGGGGAGAAGGCAGGAACGGGATACTGATTGAGAATGAGCAGCCATGATCACATTGAATGGCGGTGCTGGCTCGAAGGGCCAAATGGCCTAATCCTGCACCTATTGTCTACTGTCTATTGTCTATTGACTCTGAAAATGAAATCATTTTGTCCTTATCAAACCTAAGGTTTAGCACTACATGCTACGAATCCCAGCTGTGGAGACATTGGTATAGTTGGCTTGTTGTGGGACACTGATTTGTTTAAAATCATGTATTGTGCTTTTGTATGTAATTTATTAGGGTCTTATATGTAATTTACTCTTTGTAATGTCTTGTCTTTTATTTGGACCCTGAATCTGTAATAAAAGTATTGTTGTTGCTGTTGTAAAAACCCAGGACTAGAGGGTGTGAGCTACAGGGACAGGTTGAGCAGGCTGGGTCTCTATTCCTTGGAGCGCAGGTGGATGAGGGGTGATCTTATAGAGGTGTACAAAATCGTGAGAGGAATAGTTCGGGTAGACGCCCAGAGTCTCTTGCCCAGAGTAGGGGAATCGTGGACCAGAGGACATAGATTCACGGTGAAGGGGAAAAGATTTAATAGGAATCTGAGGGGTAACTTTTTCACACTGAGGGTGGTGGGTGTATGGAACGAGTTGCCAGAGGAGGTAGTTGAGGCTGGGACTATCCCAACGTTTAAGAAACAGTCAGACAGGAACATGGATAGGACAGGTTTGGAGGGATGTGGACCAAACGCAGGCAGGTGGGACTAGTGTAGCTGGGACAAGTTGGCTGGTGTTGGTGAGTTGGGCCCTGGGGCCTGTTACCGCACTGTATCAATCAGTGCACCATCTCTCCACCTTCCCCTCTCTCCCCCCCCCACCCCTCACCCCACCCTCTCTGTACCATCCCCTCTCTCCCCCCCCACCCCTCACCCCACCCTCTCTGTACCATCCCCTCTCCTCCCCCACCCCTCACCCTACCCTCTCTGTACCATCCCCTCTCTCCCCCCCCACCCCTCACCCCACCCTCTCTGTACCATCCCCTCTCCCCCCCCACCCCTCACCCCACCCTCTCTGTACCATCCCCTCTCCCCCCACCCCTCACCCACCCTCTCTGTACCATCCCCTCTCTCCCCCCCCACCCCACACTCTCTGTACCGTCCCCTCTCTCCCCCCCACCCCACCCCACCCTCTCTGTCCGTTCACACCCCTCGGACCGATCCCACCCCACTCACCTCCTGGACGAGCATTTCCCCCTCCGTCTTCCGTGTCTGAACGGAAAGAGACAGAATTAGAGGCCGGTACGGGCTAGTTGGGCCGAAGGGCCTGTTTGCACAATGTATCCCTCTATGACTCTATGCACGAGTGGTCTGGAGAGGGTGGCGCAGTGGCAGAGTTGCTGCCTCACGGCGCCAGAGACCCGGGTTCCATCCGGGCTACGGGATGCTGTCTGTACGGAGTTTGCAAGTTTTCCCCGTGACCCGCGTGGGCTTTCTCCGGGAGCTCTGGTTCCATTCCGACACTCCAAAGCCGTACAGGTTTGTAGGTTAATTGGCTTGGTAGAAATGTAAAATTGTCCCTAGTGTGTGTGGGATAGTGCTAATGTGCGGGGATCGCTGGTCGGCACGGACCCGGTGGGCCGAAGGGCCTGTTTCTGCGCTGTATCTCTAACTAATCCAAACAAATGAGTCTGAAGAAGGGTCTCGACCCGAAACGTCACCCATTCCTTCTCTCCTGAGATGCTGCCTGACCTGCTGAGTTACTCCAGCATTTTGTGAATAAATACCTTTGATTTGTACCAGCATAGCAGTTATTTTCTTATACAAACAAATGAGGGATTGGACGGGATAGATGCGGTAAAAATGTTCCCCATGTTGGGGGAGTCCAGAACCAGGGGTCACCCAGTTTAAGAATAAGGGGTCGGCCATTTAGGACTGGGATGAGGAAAAACTCTTTCACCCAGAGAGTTGTGAATCTGTGGAATTCTCTGCCACAGAGGGCAGTGGAGGCCAATTCACTGGATGTTTTCAAGAGAGAGCTAGATTTAGCTCTTCGTGCTAACGGACTCAAGGGGTGTGGGGAGAAAGCAGGAACGGGCTACTGATTCTGGACGATCAGCCATGAAAGTATTGTTGTTGCTGTTGTAAAAACCCAGGACTAGAGGGTGTGAGCTACAGGGAGAGGTTGAGTGGGCTGGGTCTCTATTCCTTGGAGCACAGGTGGATGAGGGGTGAACTTATAGAGGCGTATAAAATCGTGAGAGGAATAGTTCGGGTAGACGCCCAGAGTCTCTTGCCCAGAGTAGGGGAATCGTGGACCAGAGGACACAGGGTCAAGGTGAAGGGGAAAAGATTTAATAGGAATCTGGGGGGTAACTTTTTCACACAGAGGGTGGCGGGTAACAGAATGGCGGTGCTGGCTCGAAGGGCCGAAAGGCCTCCTCCTGCACCTCCGTTCTATGTTTACTCTGAGGAACATGAGGTCGAAGCTGTTTTTGTTTGACCTTCCCACAGGGAGATCTGGTTCATCGAGACTGGGAACTCCAACTGGCCGCTCCTGCACCCGTTTCCCACGTTTCTACGCGCAAGGGATGATCGGCGAGGGTAGGGTGGTAGATGTTATCTACCTGGTCATTGTCGGGCTGAAACGTACCTTCTGCGGAGCGACACAAAGAAGGTGGTGTCGTTAAACTGGGCATTGCCGTCGCTCAGGGTCTGGTTGAAGAGGCTGCCTTCCAGTTCGACATTCCCAATCCCGGCCTGCCTGACGAACACCTCCATACTCGGGAAACGTTGGATAAACACCTGGAGGATGTCAACACAAGATCTCATGGACCTTCTCCTGCTTTCGCCTGGCACTTCAGCAATAGATCGGGTGGATCGGATCGCTCAGAGTCCCTTGCCCAGAGTAGGGGAATCGAGAAGCCGAGGGCATAGGTTTCAGGTGAGGCGGGGGGACAGATTTAATCGGAAACCTGAGGGGTAACATTTTCACACAAAGGGTGGTGGGTGTGTGGAACGAGCTGCCAGGAGCCGTGGTAGAGTTGCTGCCTTGCAGCGCCGGAGACCCGCGGCCGATTCCATCTACGGGCGCTGTCGCTACGGAGTTTGTACGTTCTCCCCGTGACCGCGCATGGCAGCGAAAACAAAGGGGGACCCAGCGTGGGGTGGGGGGGGGGGGTGGGTGGGGGGACGCCGAGAAGAAAGGAGGGCCATTGGGAATTAAATGGAATATTTTGTAACTTTGTCAGCACCCTACATGTGGTGAACTGGTGTTTGCAAAGCAAAGAATCTCACCGTGACATGCCACATGTGATAATAAAGTATCATTCATCCATCCATCCATCCATCCATCCACCTCTCCATTCATTCATTCATTCATTCATTCATTCATTCATTCATTCATTCATTCATTCATTCATCCATCCATTCATTTGTGGAATTCTCTGCCACAGTAGGTAGTTGAGGCCAGTTCATTGGCTATATTTAAGAGGGAGTTAGATGTGGCCCTTGTGGCTAAAGGGGTCAGGGGGTACGGAGAGAAGGCAGGTACGGGATACTGAGCTGGATGATCAACCTTGATCATATTGAATGGCGGTGCAGGCTCGAAGGGCCGAATGGCCTAATCCTGCACCTATTTTCTATGTTTAAATGTTTCATTCCTTCATTTATTCCTTCATTCCTTCATTCATTCATTCCTTCATTCCTTCATTGGAGCACCAGAGGACATCGGTTTGAGGTGAGGGAGGGTGGTGTGGAAAGATTCAGTAGGAAGCTGAGGGGTAACTTTCTTCACACAAAGGGTGGTGGATATATGGAACCAGCTGGTGGAGGAGATAGTTGAGGCAGGTAGCATCACAGCGTTTATAAAGCAATTGGACAGGTACATGGACAGGATGGGTTTAGAGGGATACGGGCCAAACGCAGGCAGGTGGGACCAGTAGATGGGGCACGTTGGTGGGCAGGGACAGGTTGGGCCGAAGGGCCTGTTTCCGATGAGTCTACTCACGCGGGGGTCTGTGGGTGTTGGAGGGTTGGCCTGGACCTCTCCGGGAAGCAGCTTGAAAAGGTTCCTTTCTCCATTCTCGGCCACCGAGAGGAGCAGATGCCTTGTCCTTCGAATCCGTGTCCCTGAGGGAAAGGAAGAGTTGGGGTGGGTGGAGAGGTACCATCAGTCACCTCTCGCCCACATCGAACAGCCACCGCAGTCTTGCTGAACGGCGATGCTCGGAGCTTGCAGGGGGACGGTCCCATCACAACCCATGGAGGTCATTGACTTCACCACCGATTTCCATCCTGCACTTGGACCATCTCCTCCGACACCATGCCTCCCCGATTTTGGTCTCACCGTCTCCATCACAAGAGATAGAAACATAGAAACATAGAAAATAGGTGCAGGAGTAGGCCATTCGGCCCTTCGAACCTGCACCGCCATTCAATATGATCATGGCTGATCATCCAACTCAGTATCCCGTACCTGCCTTCTCTCCATACCCCCTGATCCCTTTAGCCACAAGGGCCACATCTAACTCCCTCTTAAATATAGCCAATGAACTGGCCTCAACTACCCTCTGTGGCAGAGAATTCCACAGATTCACCACTCTCTGTGTGAAAAAAACGTTCTCATCTCGGTCCTAAAAGACTTCCCCCTTATCCTTAAACGGTGACCCCTTGTTCTGGACTTCCCCAACATCGGGAACAATCTTCCTGCATCTAGCCTGTCCAACCCCTTAAGAATTTTGTAAGTATCTATAAGATCCCCCCTCAATCTTCTAAATTCCAGCGAGTACAAGCCGAGTCTATCCAGTCTTTCTTCATATGAAAGTCCTGCCATCCCAGGAATCAATCTGGTGAACCTTCTCTGTACTCCCTCTATGGCAAGAATGTCTTTCCTCAGATTAGGAGACCAAAACTGTACGCAATACTCCAGGTGCGGTCTCACCAATGCCCTGTACAACTGCAGCAGAACCTCCCTGCTCCTATACTTAAATCCCCTCGCTATGAATGCCAACATACCATTCGCTTTTTTCACTGCCTGCTGCACCTGCATGCCTACTTTCAATGACTGGTGCACCACGACACCCAGGTCTCGTTGCATCTCCCCTTCTCCTAATCAGCCACCATTCAGATAATAGTCTGCTTTCCTGTTCTTGCCACCAAAGTGGATAACCTCACATTTATCCACATTGCATCTGCCATGCATTTGCCCACTCACCTAACCTATCCAAGTCAACTTGCAGCCTCCTAGCATCCTCCTCACAGCTAACAGTCTTTCTACTATCTACTGACATCTATTTTACTATAAACTATCTACTGACGTCTATTTTAAACCTGCTGAATCCCACAACTATCTAGACTAAATGGGGCAGCACGGTGGTGCAGCGGTAGAGTTGCTGCCTCACAGCGCCGGAGACCCGGGTCCAAGCCAGACTAAGGGGGCTGTCTGTGCGGAGTTTGTACGTTCTCCCCCGTGACCTGCGTGGGTTTTCTCCGGGTGCTCCGGTTTCCTCCCACGGTCCAAAGACGTGCATAGGTTAATTTGGCTTCGGTAAAATTGTAAATTGTCCCTTGTGTGTCGGGCCGTGCTAGTGTACTGGTATTTAGTCTAGATAGTTGTGGGAGTCAGTATGTTTAAAATAAACGTCAGTAGATAGTTTATCTCTTGTGATGGAGGCGGTGAGACCAAAAAAGGGGAGGCATGTTGTCAGAGGAGATGGTCCAAGTGCAGGATGGAAATCGGTGGTGAAGTCAATGACCTCCATGGGTGATTGCTGGCCTGCATGGACAATAGACAATAGAGAATAGACAACAGGTGCAGGAGGAGGCCATTCGGCCCTTCGAGCCTGTACGCACCGCCATTCAATGTGATCATGGCTGATCATTCTCAATCAGTACCCCGTTCCTGCCTTCTCCCCATACCCCCTGACTCCGCTATCCTTAAGAGCTCTATCTAGCTCTCTCTTGAATGCATTCAGAGAACTGGCCTCCACTGCCTTCTGAGGCAGAGAATTCCACAGATTCACAACTCTCTGACTGAAAAAGTTTTTCCTCATCTCCGTTTCGAAATGGCCTACCCCTTATTCTTAAACTGTGGCCCCTTGTTCTGGACTCCCCCAACATTGGGAACATGTTTCCTGCCTCTAACGTGACCAACCCCTTAAGAATCTTATACGTTTCGATAAGATCCCCTCTCATCCTTCTAAATTCCAGTGTATACACACGGACTCGGTGGGCCGAAGGGCCTGTTTCTGCGCTGCAGTTATAGAGCCTAAAGTAAAGTCTAAAGTTTAGTACAGGCATCACAGATGAGGGCAAGCTGTGTCACCATGCGCCATTCCCACATCGACCTGGTTCATAAAGGCTTCAACCCCACAGCAGTCACATCGATCAGAAAGATGCCATATTCAGTTTGGGAGATGTACAGCACGGAAACAGGCCCTTCGGCCCAACACTTCTGTCTCCCCATACCCCCTGACTCCACTATCCTTAAGAGCTCTATCTAGCTCTCTCTTGAATGCGTTCAGAGAATTGGCCTCCACTGCCTTCTGAGGCAGAGAATTCCACAGATTTGCAACTCTCTGACTGAAAAAGTTTTTTCTCATCTCAGTTCTAAATGGCCTACCCCTTATTCTTAAACTGTGGTCCCTTGTTCTGGACTCCCCCAACATTGGGAACATGTTGTTCTATCTTCCATATTTGCCAGGATTCCCCATAACAATTCCCCCAAAATAAGGGATTGGATACGTTAGAGGCAGGAAACATGTTCCCAATGTTGGGGGGAGTCCAGAACCAGGGGCCACACAGTTTATGAATAAGGGGTCGGCCATTTAGAACGGAGATGAGGAAAAACTTTTTTTCAGAGAGTTGTAAATCTGTGGAATTCTCTGCCTCAGCAGACAGTGGAGGCCAATTCACCGGATGCTTTCAAGAGAGAGCTGGATGGAGCTCTTAAAGATAGCGGAGTCAGTGGGTATGGGGAGAAGGCAGGAACGGGGTACTGATTGAGAATGATCAGCCATGATCACATTGAATGGTGGTGCTGGTTCGAAGGGCTGAATGGCCTCCTCCTGCTCCTTTTGTCTATTGTCTATTGTCTAAATCCAACATAACGTAATGTCCTGACCTCTAGACCCAGTGCCCTCACTGATGAAGGCCGATGTGCCCAAAACCTTCTTCACCACCCTGCCATACCTGCGATACCACTTTGAAAGAACTATATACTTGTACTCCTCGATCCCTCTGCTTTGCAACACCCCCAGGGCCCTACCATTCACTGTGAAGGTCCTGCCCTGATTCGACTTCTCAAAGGTGCTACACCTTATCAAATTTCACTGTACCTTAATTGGCACATCTGACAATAAACTGACCTTTGAAACCTTGCACTTATCTGCATTAAGCACCATGAGGCATTCCTCAGCCCACTTGCGCAATTGATCGAGATCCTGCTGCAATCTATATCCTAAAACTCTCGTTTGTTTGTTTGTTTGTTTGTTCCCGAACTACAGCCAAAACGGTACACGATAGCGCGACAATTTTAGGCCCACCTTACTCACCATCGTCCCTTTGGTGCTAATGGAAGAAGTTTCATTGAAATCGGTGTCATATTCTTAAAGTTATTCACATTTTAAAGTTTAAATCTATTTCCTGGGGAGGGAGGGGGTGTGGAGGGAGGGGGGGGGAGGAAGGGACGAAGCAGGACAAGGGGGGGTTGAGTGGGAGGGAGGAGAAGGGGGGAGGGGAAGGGGAAGAGGGAGGACAAGGAGGGTTGAGGGGGGTTGAGTGGGAGGGAGGAGAAGGGGGGAGGGGAAGTGGAGGGGGAGGGGGGAGGACAGGGGGGGTTGAGGGGGGTGGATTGGGAGGGAGGGGAAGGGGGAAGGGGGGAGGTGAAGGGGAAGTGGAGGGGGAGGGGGAGGGTTGAGGGGAGTGGAGTGGGAGGGAAGGGAAGGGGGGGGGTGAAGGGGAAGTGGAGGGGGAGGGGGGAGGGATGAGAGGGGTGGATTGGGAGGGGGGAGGGGGGAAGGGGGGAGGTGAAGGGGAAGTGGAGGGGGAGGGGGGAGGGAGGGGAGGGGAGAAGGGAGGGGGAGGGAGGAAGGGAGGGGATGGAGAGGGGAGGGGGACGGGGGGAAGAGAGGGTGCTGCACCAATGCAGGAGAGGTTTGGGCCCAACGGGTCCACTTGGGTTTAGTTCCTGATAACCACCTTCATTGTCGATGGTATCACACAATGCTGGAGTAACTCAGCGGGTCAGGCAGCATCTCTGGACAGAAGGAATGGGTGACGTTTCGGGTCGAGACCTTTCTTCAGACTGATGTCGGGGGGGGGGGGGGGGGCAGGACAAAGAAAGGATTTAGGTGGAGACAGGAAGACAGTGGGAGAACTGGGAAGGGGGAGGGGAAGAGAGGGACGGAGGAACTATCTAAAGTTGGAGAAGTCAATGTTCATACCGCTGGGCTGCAAGCTGCCCAAGCGAAATATGAGGTGCTGTTCCTCCAATTTGCGGTGGGCCTCACTTTGTGATACCTTCGACTTGTACCGGCATCTGCAGTTACTTTTCCTACACATACATTGTCAATGGTGCCACCTATGTTTATGCCATCTCACGGTCATTGTCGATGGTGCCACCTAAGTTTATAGAAACATAGAAACATAGAAAATAGGTACAGGAGTAGGCCATTCGGCCCTCCGAGCCTGCACCGCCATTCAATATGATCATGGCTGATCATCCAGCTCAGTAACCTGTACCTGCCTTCTCTCCATACCCCCTGATCCCTTTAGCCACAAGGGCCACATCTAACTCCCTCTTAAATATAGCCAATGAACTGGCCTCAACTACCTTCTGTGGCAGAGAATTCCACAGACTCACCACTCTCTGTGTGAAGAAATGTTTTCTCATCTCGGTCCTAAAAGACTTCCCCCTTATCCTTAAGCTGTGACCCCTAGTTCTGGACTTCCCCAACATCGGGAACAAACTTCCTGCATCTAGCCTCTCCAACCCCTTAAGAATTTTGTAAGTTTCTATAAGATCCCCCCTCAGTCTTCTAAATTCCAGCGAGTATATGCCTAGTCCATCCAGTCTTTCTTCATATGAAAGTCCTGCCATCCCAGGGATCAATCTGGTGAACCTTCTCTGTATTCCCTCTAAGGCTAGAATGTCTTTCCTCAGATTAGGAGACCAAAACTGTACACAATACTCCAGGTGCGGTCTCACCAAGGCCCTGTACAACTGCAGCAGAACCTCCCTGCTCCTATACTCAAATCCTCTTGCTATGAATGAATGCTAACATACCATTGGCCATCTCACGGTCATTGTCAAGTCAAGTCAAGTCAAGTCAATTTTATTTGTCACATACACATATACGATGTGCAGTGAAATGAAAGTGGCAATGCCTGCGGATTGTGCACAAAAAAGAATTACAGTTACAGCATATAAATAAAGTTAATAAGTTACTATAGTGTAGACAAAAATTTAGTCTCTGGAGTTATAAAAGTTGACAGTCCTGATGGCCTGTGGGAAGAAACTCCGTCTCATCCTCTCCGTTTTTACAGCGTGACAGCAGAGGCGTTTGCCTGATCGTAGCATCTGGAACAGTCCATTACTGGGGTGGCAGGGGTCCCTCATGATCTTGCTTGCTCTGGATCTGCACCTCCTGATGTATAGGTCCTGCAGGGGGACGAGTGTAGTTCCCATGGTGCGTTCTGCCGAACGCACTACTTTCTGCAGGGCCATCCTGTCCTGGGCAGAGCTGTTCCCAAACCAGACTGTAATGTTGCCGGACAGGATGCTCTCTACAGCCCCAGAGTAGAAGCAATGAAGGATCCTCAGAGACACTCTGAATTTCCTCAGTTGTCTAAGGTGGTAAAGGCGCTGTTTTGCCTTACCCACCAGTGCGGCAATGTGCGTTGCCCACGTCAGATCCTCTGTGATGCGGACTCCCAAGTATTTAAAACTGCTCACCCTATCCACAGTAGACCCATTTATCTCCAGTGGCGTGTACGTCCTTGGATGTTTAGCCTTTCTGAAGTCCACAATCAGCTCCTTAGTTTTAGTGACATTCAAGAGGAGGCTATTGTCCTGACACCAGAGTGCCAGATCAGCCACCTCCTCCCGGTAGGCCTTCTCATCGTTGTCGGAGATCCGGCCCACCACCACAGTGTCATCAGCAAACTTGATGATGGAGTTTGAGCTGAACCTGGCCACACAGTCATGTGTGTACAGGGAGTACAGTAGGGGGCTAAGGACGCAGCCCTGGGGGGGATCCTATGTTCAGGGTGAGGGAGCTAGATGTGTGTTCCCCCATCCTGACCACTTGGGGCCTGGCGGTGAGAAAGTCCAGGACCCGGGCACACAGAGGGGTGCTAAGCCCCTGTTCCAGCAGCTGCTCAACCAGTCTGCTGGGGACTATTGTGTTGAATGCTGAACTAAAGTCAATGAACAGCATCCTCACATAGCCCCCCTAGTTGTCCAGATGAGAGAGAGTGGTGTGCAGAACCTGGGAGCGACCTAAGTTTATGCCATCTCATGGTCATTGTCGATGGTGCCACCTAAGTTTATGCCATCTCACGGTCATTGTCGATGGTGCCACCTAAGTTTATGCCATCTGCAAACTTAATGATGCCTCGAAAATGCTCATTCCAATTGTTGAGCGCTTCGATGTCTTTGCGTGGGGAGGGGAGAAGTGCGCCCACTCCTGCCTACCTTCTACGTTGGATCCCATTGTGTACATTTTCAATGCTCTCTTGGCCTCTCTGAACGCTGGACGATTGATGCCATTCATCTGCGTTCCGACCCAGACGGACTCGTTGTACCGACGCACCTGTGCATGGGGTAAGAGGAGTTATTGAGCAAAGATACTAGAGGTAGTTATTGACAAAATACTGGAGTGACTCAGCAGGTCAGGCAGCATCTCAGGAGAGACGGAATGGGCGACGTTTCAGGTCGAGACCCTTCTTCAGACTAAAGATAGACACAAAGACGTACAGGTATGTAGGTTAATTGGCTGGGTAAATGTAAAAAAAAATAAAAAATTGTCCCTAGTGGGTGTAGGATAGTGTTAATGTACGGGGATCACTGGGCGGCACGGACTTGGTGGGCCGAAAAGGCCTGTTTCCGGCTGTATATATATGATATGATATGATATGATAAAAAGCTGGAGTGACTCAGCGGGACAGGCATCATCTCTGGAGAGAAGGAATGGGTGGCGTTTCGGGTCAACACCCTTCATCAGACTGAAAGTCACCCAAATCCTTCTCCCCAGAGATGCTGCCTGTCCCACTGAGTTACTCCAGCTTTTTGTCATTATTATACACTGTGTGTGTGTGTGTGCGCGTGTGTGTGTGTGTGTGTGTGCGTGCGTGCGTGCGTGCGTGCGTGTGTGTGTGTGTGTGTGCGTGTGTGTGTGTGTGTGTGTGTGTGTGCGTGTGTGTGTGCGTGCGTGCGTGCGTGCGTGTGTGTGTGTGTGTGTGTGCGTGTGTGTGTGTGTGTGTGTGTGTGTGCGTGTGTGTGTGCGTGTGTGTGCATGTGTTCGTGCGTTAACAGAACTGTTAAGTTGCAGCAAGTAAGAATTTCAGTGTTCTGTTGCCAGAGTGCGTATGACAATAAAATATTCTTGAACTGACCACTCAGGTCTGAAGAAGGATCTGGACCCGAAACGTCGCTCATTCCTTCTCCGATGATTCCAATGACTTGGATGAAGGGATTAAAAGTGCCATTAGCAAATTTGCAGATGATACAAAGCTGGGTGGCAGTGTGAGCTGTGGGGAAGATGCTATGAGGTTGCAGGGTGACTTGGACAGGTTGTGTGAGTGGGCGGATGCATGGCAGACGCTGTTTAATGTGGATAAGTGTGAGATTATCCACTTTGGTGGTAAGAATAGGAAGGCAGAGTATTATCTGAATGGTGTCAAGTTAGGAAAAGGGGACGTACAACGAGATCTGGGTGTCTTAGTGCATCAGTCACTGAAAGGAAGCATGCAGGTGCAGCAGGCAGTGAAGAAAGCTAATGGAATGTTGGCCTTAAAACAAGGGGAGTTGAGTATAGGAGCAAAAAGGTCCTTCTGCAAAATGCTGGAGTAACTCAGCATGTCAGGCAGCAATCGATTTGTACCAGCATCTGCAGTTATTTTCTTATACTGAGGTCCTTCTACAGTTGTACAGGGCCCTAGTGAGACCGCACCTGGAGTACTGTGTGCAGTTTTGGTCTCCAAATTTGAGGAAGTATATTCTTGCTATTGAGGGCGTGCAGCGTAGGTTTACTAGGTTAATTCCCGGAATGGCGGGACTGTCATATGTTGAAAGACTGGAGCGACTAGGCTTGTATACACTGGAATTTAGAAGGATGAGAGGGGACCTTATCGAAACGAATAAGATTATTAAGGGTTGGACACGTTAGAGGCAGGAAACATGTTCCCAATGTTGGGGCAGTCCAGAACAAGGGGCCAAACAGTTTAAGAATAAGGGGTAGGTCATTTAGAACTGACATGACGAAAAACATTTTCAGTCAGAGAGTTGTGAATCTGTGGAATTCTCTGCCTCAGAAGGTAGTGGAGGCCAATTCTCTGAATGCATTCAAGAGAGAGCTAGATAGAGCTCTTAAGAATAGCGGAGTCAGGGGGTATGGGGAGAAGGCAGGAACGGGGTACTGATTGAGAATATATATATATATATATATATATATATATAAGAAAATAACTGCAGATGCTGGTACAAATCGAAGGTATTTATTCACAAAATGCTGGAGTAACTCAGCAGGTCAGGCAGCATCTCGGGAGAGAAGGAATGGGTGACGTTTCGGGTCGAGACCCTTCTTCTGATCAGCCATGATCACATTGAATGGCGGTACTAGCTCGAAGGGCCGAATGACCTCCTCCTGCACCTATTGTCTATTGTCTCCAGAGATGCTGCCCGTCCCGCTGAGTTACTCCGGCTTTTTGGGTCCATTCACGGTGAGCGAGAGATTACAGCAGTGGGGAAAACAGAGAAGGAACAAGGATCAACATTACCTCAAAATCGTCAGTTGTGCACAAGACGTCGAACTCCAGACGTTGTTTACAGGCACGTCTGGATAAAACAGGGAGGGCAGATTAGCAGCATGTCTACTCTGCTGTAAGGCTCAATGTGCATTGCAGAGAGATGGAGTCCGAGACCACAATAACACATCGAAGAGATGTACTCGTTTAAAGGTTTAGAGGGACAGCGCGGAAACAGGCCCTTCGGCCCGCCTAGCCCGTGCCGACCAGCGATCACCCCATATTGCTTGTACCTAGGCCCTAGTAAAACCACACCTGGAGTACTGTGTGCAGTTGTACAGGGCCCTAGTGAGACCGCACCTGGAGTACTGTGTGCAGTTTTGGTCTCCAAATTTGAGGAAGGATATTCTTGCTATTGAGGGTGTGCAGCGTAGGTTTATTAGGTTAATTCCCGGAATGGCGGGACTGTCGTTTGTTGAAAGACTGGATCGACTAGGCTTGTATACACTGGAATTTAGAAGGATGAGAGGGGATCTTATCGAAACGTATAAGATTATTAAGGGGTTGGACACGTTAGAGGCAGGAAACATGTTCCCAATGTTGGGGGAGTCCAGAACAAGGGGCCACAGTTTAAGAATAAGGGGTAGGTCATTTAGAACTGAGATGACGAAAAACATTTTCAGTCAGAGAGTTGTGAATCTGTGGAATTCTCTGCCTCAGAAGGCAGTGGAGGCCAATTCTCTGAATGCATTCAAGAGAGAGCTAGATAGAGCTCTTAAGGATAGCGGAGTCAGGGGGTATGGGGAGAAGGCAGGAACGGGGTACTTACTGATTGAGAATGATCAGCCATGATCACATTGAATGGCGGTGCTGGCTCGAAGGGCCGAATGGCCTCCTCCTGCACCTATTGTCTATTGTCTATGCTGCAGGCACTCGGGATAATTTACAACCAAAGCCGATTCACCTACACGTCCTTGGATTGTGGGAGGAAACCGGAGCACCCGGAGAAAACCCACGCGGGACACGGGGAGAACGTGCAAACTCAGCACAGACAGCAGCCGTAGTCTCCCTAGTGGGAGGGGGAGTGGGAGGGGAGGGGGAGTGGGAGGGGAGGGGGAGTGGGAGGGGAGGGGGATTGGGAGGAGAGGGGGAGTCAGAGTGGAAGTGGGAGGGAACAAGGGGAGGGAGAGTGGGAGGGGAGGGGGAGTGGGAGGGGATGAGGGAAGGGGGAGTGGGAGGGGAGGGGGAGGGAATAAGGGGAAGAGGAGGGGGAGTGGGAGGGGAGGGGGAGTGGGAGGGGATGAGGGAAGGGGGAGTGGGAGGGAAGGGGGAGTGGGAGGGGAGGGGGAGGGAATAAGGGGAAGAGGAGGGGGAGGGGGAGTGGGAGGGGATGAGGGAAGTGGGAGGGGAGGGGATGAGGGAATGGGGAGTGGGAGGGACGAGGGGAGGGGGAGTGGGAGGGACGAGGGGAGGGGGAGTGGGAGGGACGAGGAGGGGGAGTGGGAGGGACGAGGAGAGGGAGTGGGAGGGACGAGGGGAGGGGGAGTGGGAGGGACGAGGGGAGGGGGAGTGGGAGGGACGAGGAGGGGGAGTGGGAGGGACGAGGAGGGGGAGTGGGAGGGGAGTGGGAGGGGATGAGGGGATGAGGGGAGAGGGAGTGGGAGGGGACAAGGGGAGGGCAGGTGGGAGGGGAGAGTGAGTGGGAGCGGATGAGGGGAGGGGGAGTGGGAGGGACGAGGAGGGGAAGGGAGGAGAGGGGGGGAGGGAGTGGAGGGGGAGTGGGAGGGGAGGGGGATTGGGAGGAGATGGGGAGTCAGAGGGGAAGTGGGAGGGAACAAGGGGAGGGAGAGTGGGAGGGGGTGGGAATGGGAGGGGAGGGGGAGGGGATGAGGGAAGGGGGAGTGGGAGGGGAAGGGGAGTGGGAGGGACGAGGGGAGGGGGAGTGGATGAGGGGAGGGGGATTGGGAGGGGAGGGGGAGTGGGATGGACGAGGGGAGGGGCCAGGGTTGGAAGGAACTGCAGATTGGAGGTGTGGAGGATTGGGGTGACCGGGGAGGAGGTGGGATGACACAGACACAGACACAGACACAGACACAGACACAGACACAGACACAGACACAGACACAGACACAGACACAGACACAGACACAGACACAGACACAGACACAGACACAGACACAGACACAGACACACAGACAGACAGACAGACAGACAGGCAGACAGGCAGGCAGGCAGGCAGGCAGGCAGGCAGGCAAACAGACAGACAGACAGACAGACAGACAGACAGACAGACAGACAGACAGACCGACCCCTACCTTCTGGCACAACCGCCCCCGATGGCAAGCAGGGCGATCAGGATGAGAGTTGCAGGCACCATGGTCTCTCTACTAGAACACAAATACAGCCGTGAGTCGGTGCCTCTTACAGCCACCACCGCCCTTCGGCCCACGGTGCCCCTGCCGGCCCTTGCTGGCCAGCCTGCAGTGCCTCGGCTAGACACTGTGGGAGTCTCTGCCTCGACCGGGCCCTGGTGGAAGCGCGCTCCCAGGACAACCAGATTTGGTCTCCCAATCTGAGGAAAGACATTCTTGCCATAGAGGGAGTACAGAGAAGGTTCACCAAACTGATCCCTGGGATGGCAGGACTTTCATATGAAGAAAGACTGGATAGACTCGGCTTGTACTCGCTGGAATTTAGAAGATTGAGGGGGGATCTTATAGAAACTTACCAAATTCTTAAGGGGTTGGATGCAGGAAGATTGTTCCCGATGTTGGGGAAGTCCAGAACAAGGGGTCACAGTTTAAGGATAAGGGGGAAGTCTTTTAGGACCGAGATGAGAACGGTTTTTTTCACACAGAGATTGGTGAATCTGTGGAATTCTCTGCCACAGAAGGTAGTTGAGGCCAGTTCATTGGCTATATTTAAGAGGGAGTTAGATGTGGCCCTTGTGGCTAAAGGGATCAGGGGATATGGAGAGAAGGCAGGTACGGGATACTGAGTTGGATGATCAGCCATGATCATATTGAATGGCGGTGCGTACAGGCTCGAAGGGCCGAATGGCCTACTCCTGCACCTATTTTCTATGTTTCTATGTCTCAGCAATCGTATCCCTCCCCCCGACCCCACACCAACAAACTCATTGGGGAGGCCGGCTCTGTGCTGGGGGTGGAGTTGGAGTTGGGTTCACGAGGGGGGGGGGGGGGAGGTGTGGGAGGGGGGGGGCGTCTTGGAGGGGAGGATGGTCCTCAAACTGCAGAGCATCCTGGACAATACAGCTCACCCCCCCTCCATGACACACCGGCCAACCTGAGGGGCACTTTCAGCAACAGACTGGTCCCACCAAGATACAGCACAGAACGCCACAGGAGATCCTTCTTCCCTGTGGCTATCAAACCGTACAACCCCTCCCCCTTCTGTCGTGGGCTAGTCTGAGACTGACCCACCCCCCTTCCAATCCTTGCACAACCCCAATACTTTCCGCTCATCACTTTAACTTCATGTATCTTGTGTTTTTATGACTGTTGGCAGATCAATTTCCCTCCCGGGATAAATAAAGTTCTGTGGTACCTTAGACAATAGACAATAGGTGCAGGATGAGGCCATTCGGCCCTTCGAGCCAGCACCGCCATTCAATGCGATCATGGCTGATCATTCTCAATCAGTACCCCGTTCCTGCCTTCTCCCCATACCCCCTGACTCCGCTATCCTTAAGAGCTCTATCCAGCTCTCTCTTGAATGCATTCAGGGAATTGGCCTCCACTGCCTTCTGAGGCAGAAAATTCCACAGATTCACAACCTGAAAAAGTTTTTCCTCAACTCCGTTCTAAATGGCCTACCCCTTATTCTTAAACTGTGGCCCCTTGTTCTGGACTCCCCCAACATTGGGAACATGTTTCCTGCCTCTAACGTGTCCAACCCCTTAATAATCTTATACGTTTCGATAAGATCCCCTCTCCTGTTTGCGTGCTACTGTATGTTTTCATTTTTTTTCTATTGGAACCTAATCAAATGTACAGCACTTTGGTCAACGTGGGTTGTTTTTAAATGTGCTATACAAATAAAATTGACTTGACTTGACTTGACTCCTAACCCCATTCTCCTGCCTTCTCCCCATAACCCCTGTCACCCGTTCTAATCAAGAATCTATCTATCTCTGCCTGAACAACTATCCACTGACTTGTGGCCTCCAGAGCCCTCCGCGGCAAAGAATCCCACAGATTCACCGCCCTCTGGCTAAAGAGGTTCCTCCCTCAACTCCTTTCTAAAAGAGCGCCCTTTAATCCTGAGGCTGTGAGAGACGGAAATGGACAGATGAGTGGGAATCACCGTGAAAGAGAGAGGGAGTGGGAGGGAGAGAGATGAGAGGCAGGGAGAGACGGACAAAGAGAAACATAGACGTTCAGATCCAGAGACGTTTTGAATTGAACTGAGTACTTTATTGGAACAGGTGACAAGTCACAGTGAAATTCTTCGCTCGCAGGGTATGCAAGTAGTCACCACATTAAGGGCACTTACAAAGTTACTAGGTCCCCCTTTGTTCACCCTCGCCCCCCCCCCTCCTCACCCCCCCCCCCCCCCCCCCCCCCCCACGCCGGGTCCTCCATTGTCCAGGGGGAGAGGGACAGAGGGAGTGAAAGGGGGGGAGGGTGAAAGAGAAAGAGAGAGGGGAAGAGAGGGGGAGGAAGAGGGTGAGACAGAAATAGATAGAGATAGAGAGAACGAAACAGAGAGAGAGAGCGAGAGAGGAGAGTGGGAGAGGAAGAAATTAGAGCGTGACGCAGAAATCGATAGAGATAGAGAGAACGAAAGAGAGAGAGAGAAAGTAGAGAGTGACACAGAAATTGATAGAGATAGAGAGAACGAAACAGAGAGAGAGAAAGGAGAGAGGGAGAGAAAGTAGAGAGTGACACAGAAATTGATAGAGAGAGAGAGAGAGAGAGAGAGAGAGAGAGAGAGAGAGAGAGAGAGAGAGAGAGAGAGAGAGAGAGAGAGAGAGAGAGAGAGAGAGATAGAGAGAGAGAGAGAAAAAAAGAAAAAAGAAAATAGACAAGAAAATAGACCGTGGCATAGTCTCTAGATGGAGATAGAGTGAACGAAACAGGGACAGAGAGAGAGTAATGAATAGGCACACAGTACACCTGACTCCAGAGACTGCAGACACATTGCTGCTACCTGTGGGTACCTTACCTGACCGTTGACAGACTGCACTGAAGCTTCACCTGTCCGAGGCCTCTATATATGGAGAGGTGACACAGGTTGTGGGTTAGTCAGACATGCAACGAATGTGAGGAATAGCAACCGATGGTTTTTAATGACTAACCTCAGCTATTGTGCCATGCCGCGAGATGCCTGATGTACAAACGCTGATCCATTAGGAAACTCCCAACAAAGAATGTCTGCTGCCCCCGTGACACGTGGGCAATGGTTGTGTAAGCAGTGCACAGAGTGCTGGAGTAACTCAGCGGGTCAGGCAGCATCTGTGGAGAACATGGATAGGTGACGTTTCACAGGGTGCTGGAGTAACTCAGCGGGTCAATAGACAATAGACAATAGGTGCAGGAGGAGGCCATTCAGCCCTTCGAGCCAGCACCACCATTCAATGTGATCATGGCTGATCATTCTCAATCAGTACCCCGTTCCTGCCTTCTCCCCACACCCCCTGACTCCGCTATCCTTAAGAGCTCTATCTAGCTCTCTCCTGAATGCATTCGGAGAATTAGCCACAGTACTCCAGGTGCGGTCTCACTAGGGCCCTGTACAACATGGATAGGTGACGTTTCACAGAGTGCTGGAGTAACTCAGCGGGTCAGGCAGCATCTGTGGAGAACATGGATAGGTGACGTTTCACAGAGTGCTGGAGTAACTCAGCGGGTCAGGCAGTATCTCTGGAGAACATGGAGAGGTGACGTTTCAGGTCGGGACCTCACCAACATACACACCTCTTATATCCCAAGGACCCTCAATAGGACAGAAAGATGTTGTCAAGCTGGAAAGCGTGCAGGGAAGACTTACGAGGATGTTGCCAGGACTCGAGGGCCTGAGCTATAGGGAGAGGTTGAGTAGGCTACGACGTTATTCCCTGGAGTGCAGGAGGATGAGGCGTGATGTTATAGATGTGCAGGAAAATAACTGTAGATGCTGGTTCAAATCGAAGGTAGACACAAAATGCTGGAGTAACTCAGCGGGTCAGGCAGCATCTCAGGAGAGAAGGAATGGATGACGTTTCAGGTCGAGACCCTTCTTCAGCCTGATTAGTGCGGGTGTCAGAGGTTACGGGGAGAAGGCAGGAGAATGGGGTTAGGAGGGAGAGATAGATCAGCCATGATTGAATGGCGGAGAAGACTTGATGGGCCAAATGGCCTAATTCTACTCCTAGCACCGACGACCTTGTGGCCATATAACCTGTGGGATTGAGAGCACAGATGGAGATGGGGAAATGTTTCAAGGGATCTAGACTGCCTGACGCATTGGGTGTGAGCTTGCAGGTGGAATGCAGTTTGGAAAAGTCCCACATCATCCACACGGAAGGAGAAAGAGGAATATCTTTGCACATGGAAAGAAATTGGGTAATTGTTGATGTTGAAAGAGATCTGGGTGTGTCTGCACACAAGGCACTGAAGGGGAACATGTGGGTGTCACGAACAATTGGGGCATGGCGCCATTGTGTTCTGGGCTTCATTACAAGAGGAATTGAATGAAGAAGTCAGGAGCAAAGAGGTCCTTCTGCAGTTGTACAGGGCCCTGGTGAGACCGCACCTGGAGTACTGTGTGCAGTTTTGGTCTCCAAATTTGAGGAAGGATATTCTAGCTATTGAGGGCGTGCAGCGTAGGTTTACTAGGTTAATTCCTGGAATGGCGGGACTGTCGTATGTTGAAAGACTGGAGCGGCTAGGCTTGTATACACTGGAATTTAGAAGGATGAGAGGGGATCTTATTGAAACATATAAGATTATTAAGGGGTTGGACATGTTAGAGGCAGGAAACATGTTCCCAATGTTGGGAGAGTCCAGAACCAGGGGCCACAGTTTAAGAATAAGGGGTAGGCCATTTAGAACGGAGATGAGGAAAAACGTTTTCAGTCAGAGAGTTGTAAATCTGTGGAATTCTTTGCCTCAGAAGGCAGTGGAGGCCAATTCTCTGAATGCATTCAAGAGAGAGCTAGATAGAGCTCTTAAGGATAGCGGAGTCAGGGGTATGGGGAGCGGGCAGGAACGGGGTACTGATTGAGAATGATCAGCCATGATCACATTGAATGGTGGTGCTGGCTCGAAGGGCCGAATGGCCTCCTCCTGCACCTATTGTCTATTGATTTGAGTATCGGAGGAAGGAGGTCCTACTGCAGTTGGACAGGGCCCTGCTGAGACCACACCTGGAGTATTGTCTGCAGCTTTATTTAGCTTAGTTTAGTTTAGAGATAAAGTGCGGAAACACTGGGTCCGTGCCGACCAACGATCCCCACACATTAACACTATCCTACGCCCACTAGGGACAATTTCTATGTTTACCAAGCCAATTTACTTACAACCCCGTACGTATTTGGAGTGTGGGAGGAAACCGAAGATCTCGGGGAAAACCCACGCAGGTCATGGGGAGAATGTACAAACTCCACGCAGACAGCGCCCGTAGTCGGGATGGAACCCAGGTCTCCGGCGCGGAATTCGCTGTAAGGCAGCAATTCTACCGCTGCGCCACCGTGACCGCCCTAAATTTGGTCTCCTAATTTGAGGAAGGACATTCTTGCCCATTGAGGGATGTAGCGCAGGTTCTCCAAGTTAATTCCCGGGTTGGAGGGATTGACATATGATGAAAGAATGGATCGACTGGGCTTGTATTCACCAGAATTTAGAAGGATGAGAGGGGCTCTTATACAAACATATAAAATTCTTCAGGGATTGGATAGGCTACATGCAGGAAAAATGTTCCTGATGTTGGGGGAGTCCAGAACCAGGGGTTACAGTTCAAGAATAAGGGGTGGGACATTTAGGGTTGAGATTGGGAAAAACTTCTTCATCCAGAGAGTTCTGAATCTGAGGAATTCACTGCCACAGAAGGCAGTGGAGATCAATTCACTGGATGTTTTCAAGGGAGTTAGATGTAGCTCTTAGGGCTACGGAATCAAGGGATATGGAGAGATAGCAGGAACTGGGTACTGATTTTGGATAATCAGCCATGATCATATTGAATGGCGGTGCTGGCTCGAAGGGCCGAGTGGCCTCTGAAAGGAAGTGTCACTGAAAGGAAGCATGCAGGTACAGCAGGCAGTGAAGAAAGCCAATGGAATGTTGGCCTTCATAACAAGAGGAGTTGAGTATAAGAGCAGAGAGGTCCTTCTGCAGTTGTACAGGGCCCTAGTGAGACCGCACCTGGAGTAGTGTGTGCAGTTTTGGTCTCCAAATTTGAGGAAGGATATTCTTGCTATTGAGGGAGTGCAGCGTAGGTTTACTAGGTTAATTCCCAGAATGGCGGGACTGTCATATGTTGAAAGACTGGAGCAACTAGGGTTGGGTCCTGACTACGGGTGCTGTCTGTGCGTACGTTCTCCCCGTGACCTGCGTGGGTTTCCCCTGGGCGCTCCGGTTTCCTCACGTGCCCCAAAGACGTGCGGGGGTTTGCAGGTTAATTGGCTCGGTGAAACCGTAAGTTGTCCGTAGTGCGTGTCAGTTATGAATTCTTTATTAATTGTTGGCGGTGTGTTGGATGGCAGTGCAGGGCCGTCTTAACGCATGGGCCTGATGGGCACTTGCCCGGAGGCCCACGAGCATAGGGGCCCCATGCTGATCTGTGTATGTTAAGTGACTTGCAATAAATAAATACTACTTTAAAAATGTAGGTTCAATAAGTGTTTTTTTCGCAACATTTTCCATCCCTAAGTACTTCTCACAGCGATCTGTAAGGGCTTTTTGCAACAATGTAGAATGGGTGACGTTTCAGGTCGAGACCCTTCTTCAGACTGATGTCAGGGGGGGCGGGACAAAGGAAGGATATAGGTGGAGACAGGAAGATAGAGGGAGAACTGGGAAGGGGAAGAGAGGGACAGTTGGAGAAGTCGATGTTCATACCGCTGGGCTGCAAGCTGCCCAGGCAAAATATGAGGTGCTGTTCCTCCAATTTCCGGTGGGCCTCACTATGGCACTGGAGGAGGCCCCTTGACAGAAAGGTCAGACTGGGAATGGGAGGGGGAGTTGAAGTGCTCGGCCACTGGGAGATCAGCTTGGTCAATGCGGACCGAGCGCAGGTGTTGAGCGAAGCGATCGCCGAGCCTGCGCTTGGTTTCGCTGATGTAAATAAGTTGACATCTAGAGCAGCGGATGCAATAGATGAGCTTGGAGGAGGTGCAGGTGAACCTTTGTCTCACCTGGAAAGACTGTTTGGGTCCTTGGATGTATTTGAGGGGGGAGGTAAAGGGACAGGTGTTGCATCTCGTGCGGTTGCAGGGGAAAGTGCCCGGGGATGGGGTGGTTTGGCCCTTGGAGCCAGCACCGCCATTCAATGCGATCATGGCTGACCATCCACAATTAGTAACCCGTGCCTGCCTTCTCCCCATATCCCTTGATTCCACCAGCCCCTAGAGCTCCATTTAACGCTCTTTTAAATCCATCCAGTGAATTGGCCTCCACTCCCTTCTGTGGAAGAGAATTCCACAAATTCACAACTCTCTGGGTGAAAAAAAAAAGTTCTCACCTCAGTTTTAAATGGCCTCCCCTTTATTCTTAGACTGTGTGTGGCCCCTGGTTCTGGACTCTCCCAACATTGGGACCATTTTTCCTGCATCTAGCTTGCCCAGTCCTTTTATAATTCTATACCTGAATAGGTTAATGAGGCTATTTTGACATCCTACCATGCTATTGCTCACATCTCCTGCTGGAACAATTGCACTGGAATGGAGTGCAACAGAGGCGTTGCAAGATGCAGATAATCACTTCAGTTTCAGTGCACTTATCCCACTCCATTCACCTGATGTTGACTATTTCATCACGGGAACATCATGGATGTTCCTGGGCCTTTACGTGTCAGCCGTGTCCGTCAGCACGGGAGCCAGGAAACTCAGCTGGTCACACATGTCAGGGGTCAGGTTAACATCCTCTCCTCGAACTGGGGAAATACATCACGTAGCCAATAGTCAATAGTCAATAGTCAATTTATTTGTCACATACACATAAATGTGCAGTGAAATGAAAAATTACCCGCAGTTGAACAATAAGACCAATAAGAATAATCAATAAAAATGCAATAACACATACAATCATAACCAACACCAAACAAAAGAAATATCCATCACAGTGAATCTCCTCCATCCAAGATCTTATAAGTCCGTAAGACAAAGGAGCAGAATGAGGCCATTCGGCCCATTGAGTCTGCTCCACCATTCAATCATGGCTGATCTATCTTTCCCTCTCAACCACATTCTCCCGCCTTCTCCCCACAACCTTTGACGCCCGCACTAATCAAGAATTTGGGCGGCAGCAGTAGAGCTGCTGCCTCACAGCGCCAGAGACCCGGTGTTCGATCCCGACCACGGGTGCTGTCTGAACGGAGTTTGTACGTTCTCCCCGTGACCTGCGTGGGTTTTTCTCCGAGATCTTCGGTTTCCTCCCACACTCCAAAGACGGACAGGTTTGTAGTTTAATTGGCTTGGTATAAATGTAAATTGTCCCTAGTGGGTGCAGGATCGTGTTAGTGTGTGGGGATCGCTGGTCACTACAGACTTGGTGAGACAATGGGCCTGTTTCTGTGCTACGGTATATCTCAACTAAACAAAGTCCTTGAGACATAGGAGCAGAATTAAGCTATCCGGTCCATTGAGTCTGCTCTGCCATTCGATCGTGGCTGATCTATCTTTCCCTCACAACCCTATAATCTTGCCATCTCCCCATAACCTTTGACACCCTTACTAATCAAGCACCTGTCAATCTCCGCTCCAAAAACACCCAACAACTTGGCCTCCACTGGCATCTGCGGCAATGAATTCCACAGATTCACCTCCCTCTGGCTAAAGAAATTCCTCCTCATCTCCATTCTAAAGGTACGCCCTATTTCTCCGAGGCTGTGGGGTTAAAGAAAACTTTAAAACACAACACCAAGATCGGGCAGGACAATCCGGCAAGTCGGTAGAGTCGGTGGCGCGGCGGCAGAGTTGCTGCCTCACAGCGAATGCAGCACCGGAGACCCGGGTTCGATCCCGACTACGGGTGCTGCCTGTACGGAGTTTGTACGTTCTCCCCGTGACCTGCGTGGGCTTTCTCAGAGATCTGCGATTTCCTCCCACACTCCAAAGACGTGCAGGTATGTTGGTTAATTGGCTGGGCAAATGCAAAAATTGTCCCGAGTGTGTGTAGGATGGTGTTAGTGTGCGGGGATCGCTGGTCAGCGCGGACCCGGTGGGCCGAAAGGGCCCGTTTCCGCGCTGTATCTCTAAACTAAAGCAAACTAATCAAGACTTTATCTAAGAGCTTAAGAAGGCTATATCTGAAACGTATAAGATTATTAAGGGGTTGGTCACGTTAGAGGCAGGAAACATGTTCCCAGTGTTGGGGGAGTCCAGAACAAGGGGCCACAGTTTAAGAATAAGGGGTAAGCCATTTAGAACTGAGATGACGAAAAACTTTTTCAGTCAGAGAGTTGTAAATCTGTGGAATTCTCTACCTCAGAAGACAGTGGAGGCCAATTCTCTGGATGCATTCAAGAGAGCGCTAGATAGAGCTCTTAAGGATAGCAGAGTCAGGGGTTATGGGGAGAAGGCAGGAACGGGGTACTGACTGAGAATGATCAGCCATGATCACATTGAATGGCGGTGCTGGCTCAAAGGGCCGAATGGCATCCTCGTGCACGTATTGTCTATTGTCTACTGAAGAAGGATCTCGACCCGAAACGTCACCCATTCCTTCTCTCCAGAGATGCTGCCTGTCCCGCTGAGTTACTCCAGGTTTTTGTGTCTATCTTCTTTTATCTAAGAGCGCCAAATACACTGATCACTGGGAACAACCTAGGAGAATGCTCAATGAGCAAAGACTCACCGACTCTTTTTGTACAGAATTTTTGTACAGAATTTTCCTCTTAATGGTTTGCTTTTGCAGAAGGCACTTTAGAACGTTTCCTTCTTACAAATGGTCTTGTGCACCTCGGCGAGAAACAGTAGAGTGAACACAGCCCAACTCAACCTGTTACAGATGAGCAAATGTGCAGGAAGGAACTGCCGGTTTAAACCGAAGATGGACACAAAAAGCTGGAGTAACGCAGCGGGTCAGGCAGCTTCTCTGGAGAGAAGGAACGGGCGACGTTTCGGGTCGACACCCTTCTTCAGACAAACGTGCAAATGTCCTGTTCCCCTTTCGACCTTATTTTATCGTTTTACGATTGCCATTTAGACAATAGACAATAGACAATAGGTGCAGGAGAAGGCCATTCGGCCCTTCGAGCCAGCACCGCCATTCAATGTGATCCTGGCTGATCATTCTCAATCAGTACCCCGTTCCTGCCTTCTCCCCATTCCCCCTGACTCCGCTCTCCTTAAGAGCTCTATCCAGCTCTCCCTTGAATGCATTCAGAGAATTGGCCTCCACTGCCTTCTGAGGCAGAGAATTCCACAGATTCCCAACTCTCTGACTGAAATCTTCCCGCTAGATGCGGGACGATTGTTCCCGATGTTGGGGGAGTCCAGAACCAGGGGTCACAGCTTAAGGATAAGGGGGAAGTCTTTTAGGACCGAGATGAGAAAACATTTCTTCACACAGAAAGTGGTGAGTCTGTGGAATTCTCTGCCACAGAAGGTAGTTGAGGCCAGTTCATTGGCTATATTTAAGAGGGAGTTAGATGTGGCCCTTTTTGCTAAAGGGATCAGGGGGTATGAAGAGAAGGCAGGTACAGGCTACTGAGCTGGATTATCAGCCATGATCATATTGAATGGCGGTGCAGGCTCGAAGGGCTGAATGGCCTACTCCTGCACCTATTTTCTATGTTTCTATGAAAACGTTTTTCCTCATCTCAGTTCTAAATGGCCTACCCCTTATTCTTAAACTGTGGCCCCTGGTTCTGGACTCCCCCAACATTGGGAACATGTTTCCTGCCTCTAACCTTCTAACCACAGCGCATAGAAATGGCCATCAAGTACCCATTTACACTAAACCAACATTAACCCCATGTAAAAGGAAGGAACTGCAGATGCTGGTTTAAACCGAAGATCGACACAAAATGCTGGAGTAACTCAGCGGGACAGGTAGCATCTCCGGAGAGACGGAATGGGTGACGTTTCGGATCGAGACCCTTGATATCCTGACCACGTTCCCAACACTTAACAACACTCATTAAACCATGATGAAATATTTCAGAGACCTGTTTAGCCCATTAGAATTATTAGCATGGTATTGCATTGCTAAATTCCAAAGATAATTGTGCAAGACACATGTAACCAGCTTCCAGAGATAATTGATTAAATTAATTATCTGTTTCTGTGTTGAGCCCAGTAACACAGGAAGATATATGAGGATATTGCCAGGACTCGAGGGGCCTGAGCTACAGGGAGAGGTTGGGCAGGCCAGGAGTGCAGGAGGCTGAGAGATGATCTTATAGAGGTGTATCGAGTCACACAGCGTGGAAATAGGCCCTTCGGCCCAACATGTCCCAGCTACCCTAGTCCCACTTGCCTGCGCTTGGTCCATAACCCTCCAAACCTGTCCTATCAATGTACCTATCCAACTGTTTCTTAAACGATGGGATAGTCCCAGCCTCAACTACCTCCTCTGGCAGCTTGTTCCATACACCCACCACCCTCTGTGAGAAAAATAGACGTCAGTAGATAGTAGAAAGACTGTTAGCTGTGAGGAGGATGCTAGGAGGCTGCAAGGTGACTTGGATAGGTTAGGTGAGTGGGCAAATGCATGGCAGATGCAATGTGGATAAATGTGAGGTTATCCACTTTGGTGGCAAGAACAGGAAAGCAGACTATTATCTGAATGGTGGCCGATTAGGAAAAGGGGAGATGCAACGAGACCTGGGTGTCATGGTGCACCAGTCATTGAAAGTAGGCATGCAGGTGCAGCAGGCAGTGAAGAAAGCGAATGGTATGTTGTCATTGATAGCGAGGGGATTTAAGTATAGGAGCAGGGAGGTTCTGCTGCAGTTGTACAAGGCATTGGTGAGACCACACCTGGAGTATTGCGTACAGTTTTGGTCTCCTAATCTGAGGAAAGACATTCTTGCCATAGAGGGAGTACAGAGAAGGTTCACCAGATTGATTCCTGAGATGGCAGGACTTTCAAATGAAGAAAGACTAGATAGACTCGGCTTGTACTCGCTGGAATTTAGAAGATTGAGGGGGGATCTTATAGAAACTTACAAAATTCTTAAGGGGTTGGACAGGCTAGATGCAGGAAGATTGTTCCCGATGTTGGGGAAGTCCAGAACAAGGGGTCACAGTTTAAGGATAAGGGGGAAGTCTTTTAGGACCGAGATGAGAAAGTTCTTTTTCACACAGAGAGTGGTGAATCTGTGGAATTCTCTGCCACAGCAGGTAGTTGAGGCCAGTTCATTGGCTATATTTAAGAGGGAGTTAGATGTGGCCCTTGTGGCTAAAGGGTTCAGGGGGTATGGAGAGAAGGCAGGTACGGGATACTGAGTTGGATGATCAGCCATGATCATATTGAATGGCGGTGCGTACAGGGTCGAAGGGCCGAATGGCCTACTCCTGCACCTATTTTCTATGTTTCTATAAGTTAGCGCGTTTTTATGGACATATAAATCCTACTTGTGATAGATGTAATTCTGAGGTGGCTTCGCTGACTCATTTGTTTTGGTCTTGCCCACTTTTGGAAAAATATTGGAAAGATTCCTTGGGCTAATTAATAACTTGCCGACGGTTATGATCTAATCCCAGCTCATCAGGGTCGGTGTGACACCTACCACAGTAATGACAGGAATGTGAACGAGTTTGGTTTAGTTTAGTTCAGAGATACAGCGCAGAAACACAGGCCCTTCGGCCCACCGAGTCCGTGCCGACCAGCGATCACCCCGTACACCACCCTGCACACACTAGGGACAATTTACAGTTTTTACCAAAGCCTATTAACCTGAAAACCTGGTAGACACCAAAGGCTGGAGTAACTCAGCGGGTCAGGCAGCATCTCTGGAGAGAAGGAATGACCCATCTCTCCAGGGATGCTGCCTGACCCGCTGAGTTACTCCAGCATTTTGTGTCCACCTTCGATTTAAACCGGCATCTGCAGTTTTCTTTCCTACACAACCTGCAAACCTGTACGTCTTTAGAGTGGGCGGCTGGTGGGGAATAGTGAAGGGACGGGCTGATGGGGAGGGGGGCTAGTAGTAAAGGGAAGGGCCGAGGGGGAGGGGTAGTAGTGAGGGGATGGGCCCGAAGGGAGAGGGGTAGTTGAGAGGGGTCGGGCCGAGGGGAGGCTGGGATGAGGGAATGGGCCGAGGCGAGGGGGGTAGTAGTGAGGGTATGGGCCGGAGAGGGGCTAGTAGTGAAGGGACGGGCCGAGGGGGGGGGGGGGAGCTGGTGGTGAGGGGACGGGCCGAGGGGGGGCAGTAGTAAAGGGACTAGGGGAGGGGCGAGTACTGAGGGGACGGGCCGAGAGGGAGAGGGATAGTAGTGAGGGGACGGGGAGCGGGGTAGTAGTGAAGGGACGGGCCGAGAGGCTGGGGCGCGGCTGGTAGTGAGGGAACGGGGGCTAGTAGCGAGGGGACGGGCCGGGGGGCCGGGGCGGCTGGGAGTGAGGGGACTAGTAGCGGGTGGGTGGGGGCTAGTAGCGAGGGGACGGGCCGGGGCGGCTGGGAGTGAGGATGCGCGGCCGCTCCGGGCGCACTGGGCCCCGTTGCCCCGGAGACGCGGCGGAGGCTTCAACAAACTTTATTGTTCCCCCGTCTCCGCGCGGCGAACGTGAGGACAAGATGGCGGCGAGGAGAGGAGGGGTGAGAGAGGGAGAGAGGGGGAGGGGAGGGGGGGGCAGAGTGGGAGGGGGAGAGAGAGAGGGGAGAGGGACAGAGAGGGGGAGAGAGAGAGAGGCGGAGGGAGAGGGAAGGGGGTGAAAGATAGAGGGGGAGGGACATAGAGAGGAGGAGGGGGAGAAATGGGGGGAGAGAGGGAGGGGGTGGAGAGGGAGGGAGAGAGAGAGAGACACGCAGAGGAGAGAGGGAGGTGAGGAGTGAGAGGGAGGTGAGGAGTGAGAGGGAGGTGAGGAGTGAGAGGAGGGAGGGAAGGTGAGGGAGAGGAGGGAGGGAAGGTGAGGGAGAGGAGGGAGGGAAGGTGAGGGAGAGGAGGGAGGGAAGGTGAGGCTGAGGGTGAGAGAGGGGAGGTCACATATAGGGGAGAGAGGGACGGGAGGGGGGAGAAGGAAATAGGGAGAGGAAGGAGAGAGGAGAGACACACACGCACACACAGAGGAGAGAGAGTGAGGGACGTGGGGGAGGAGAGAGAGTGGGAGCTGGAGAGAGGAGTGAGAGGGAGTGGGAGCAGGGGAGAGGAGAGAGAGCCGGTGGGGAGAGAGAAGGAGCATGGCTGGGAGGAAGGGGGTGAGGGAGTGCGGAGGGAAGGGGAGAAGGAGGGAGAGAGGGTGACAGGAGAAGTTTGGGAGGTTGGTGGAGGAGAAGGAACAGATGGGGATAGGGGTGGGGGTTGAGAAAGGGGTGGGGATGGGAGAAATGGGAGGGAAAGAGAGTTATGTAGAGAGGGGGTGTGGTGGGGAAGGTGGGGGGGGGAGGGGTAAGTGGGAGGGATGCAGTGAAGGAGTAGGGAAAGTGGAGGAAGGGCAGGGTGAGGGGGAGGGTGGGTGGAATGGGGTGGATGGTGAGTGAAGGGATGGGGGGGAGGAGGATGGATGGAGGGGGGGGATGGGTTGTGGCAAGAGATGGATGGAGAAGTGAGACAAGGGATTTGGAGGGCTGGTGGTGGTGAGGAGGGGAGAGAGCAGACACTGGGTGGGAGTGTGGACTGGGGGCTGACGTGACCACGTTCCTTTCAGAAGCGCAGGCGTTATTGGGAGGCCGAGCCCGAGACTAAGGGCGATGCAGGAGGAGGAGGAGGGGGCGTGGGGGCGAAGCAGGGGGCCCGGGGAAGGGCCGCCGCTCAAAGACGTTCCAGCACCCAGAACCCCGGTGGCCGCGGCAGGGGGGCGCTGTCGGGGGTGAGTACCGACGCCTCGGGCACTGAGGCAATGGGGGTGGGGGACATTGGAGCGGAGGGAACCGTGGAGTGGGGGGGGGGGTTGTTGGAGGAGTGGTGGAAAACGGGATGAGGGGAGGGGGCGCAGGGGAGGAAACTGGGGGTACAGAGATTGAACTGCAGAGGGAAACACAAGAGAATGCAGGTCAGAAGTGATCGGAGTAGAATTAGGCCATTCGGCCCTTCAAGTCCACCCCGCCATTCAATCGTGGCTGACCTATCTCTCCCTCCTCACTCCATTCTCCTGCCTTCTCCCCATAACCTCTGATACCTCTAAGATGGTATCTTGAGCTAAACGCGAAGTGCTGGAGGAACTCAGCGGGCCAGGCAGCATCCGTGGAGGGAATGGACAGACAGCGTTTTGGTTCGAGATCCATCTGGAGACCGATGGCATCGTGGGGGGGGGGGGGAGGAAAGCTGGAAAAGAGAGTTGCAACCAAACCTGGCGAGTGATGTGTGGAAGAAAGACACAAAGTGACTCAGATATAGGAACAGCTTCTTCCCAGTTGCTATCAGGCTACTGAATGGTCCTGTCATAAACTAAGAGAGTAGTCCCAAACTTGCAACACACTTTATAGTGGACTTTGCACTTTTTTAACCTGAACTTTGCCTTGTATGGGTTGATTTTACTCTAGTACAGCATGAATTGCTTGGATAGCACAGAAACAGTTTTCCACTGTATCACAATGCATATGATAATTATATAACAAAATAACAGATGTTCGCAAAACCTTTTGTGCGTTCCTAAACTAATTTGTACTGCTTGTATTTAAAATGAACCTTAGTTACTTTTATTATATAATCTATTTGGCAAAAGTATTCTTTATTAATATTTTTATGCCAATACATTGTCCTATTTACTGTGAGCCAAATTAATACTTTTAAGTGGTACTTCATATTTAGCTCGGGCAGCTTACAACCTAATGGTGATTTTGATTTCTCTCATTTCAACTTGCCTCCCCACTCTAGTCGTTCTGCCAGTTCCACTGTTTGTATCCATATTACCCCTTCGTTAT
>NC_135971.1:18346426-18361251 GCF_053455715.1 Rhinoraja longicauda | reverse complement strand
AAAATGCTGGAGTAACTCAGCAGGTCAGGCAGCATCTCAGGAGAGAGGGAATGGGTGACGTTTCGGGTTGAGACCCTTCTTCAGACTGATGTCAGGGGGGTGGGACAAAGGAAGGATATAGGTGGAGACAGGAAGATAGAGGGAGATCTGGGAAGGAGGAGGTGAAGAGAGGGACAGAGGAACTATCTAAAGTTGGAGAAGTCAACTTTCCAGGCGAAATATGAGGTGCTGTTCCTCCAATTTGCGGTGGGCCTCAATATGGCACTGGAGGAGGCCCATGACAGAAAGGTCAGACTGGGAGTGGGAGGGGGAGTTGAAGTGCTCGGCCACCGGGAGATCAGTTTGGCCAACGCGGAACAAGCGCAGGTGTTGAGCGAAGCGATCGCCGAGCCTGCGCTTGGTTTCGCCGATGTAATTAAGTTGACATCTGGAGCAGCGGATGCAATAGATGAGGTTGGAGGAGGTGCAGGTGAACCTCTGTCTCACCTGGAAAGACTGTTTGGGTCCTTGGATAAAGTTGCTGATGAAAATCATTGCTTTATTTGTCCACTGTCCGTTCAGCAGCATCATCCCCGGCCGCCCAATATCCTGAAAGGCAGAAGATACTGAACCTTCAAAACATGTCCCACAATGCTCAGTGGCATGAGGAGGTGAACGAGGGTGATGGGCCAGGGGGGGAATGGTGGTGGGATGGGGTGGAAGAAGGGGTAGTGGGGGTGGGGTGGGTCGGAGTGACGGGGGGGGAGGAGGATGGGTGGGTGGAGGGGAGTGGGATAGGTGGAGATGGAGGGGGGAGGTTGGGGTCACGAGGGAATGGGGGTGTGGTAGAATGGGGAGTGGTGGGGGGAAGAAGTTTGGTGGGGGAAGGGGGTGGGCGATGGGGGGTAGCAGGGGTGGGGAGGAGGGGTGGGGAGTGGTGGGAGAGGGGTGAGGGTGAGAGAAGGGTTCGGGTGGTAGAGGAGGCGGTAGGAGGGATGGGAGTTGGGTGGGGTAAGGGGTGGGAGAGGGGTGTGGGGGTGGGGAGGGGAAGGGTGGGGTAGAGAAGGGTGGGGTAGAGGTGGTAGAGGAGGGGTGGGGAATGGGAGGGGAGGGGAGGAGGTGTGGGGAGGTGTGGTAGAGGAGGAGTGGGAGGGCAGGGAGAGGAGGGGTGGGGGTGAGGGCAGTGGGTGGGTCGGAGTGACGGGGAGGAGGATGGGTGGGTTGAGGGGAGTGGGATGGGAGGAGGGTGCGGGGGGATGGGTGGAGATGGAGGGGGGAGGGGTAGTACGGGGAAGAAGTCTGGTGGGGGGAAGGGGATGGGGGCGATGGGAGGGTGGCAGGGGTGGGGTGTGGGGGAAGAGGCGTGCGGAGGAGAAGGGGGGTAGAGGGGAGGGGAGTGGTTGCGGGAAGGATGGGTGGGAGAGTAGGTGAGGTTGTGGGAGGGATAGGGGTGGAGAAAAGTGGGGGGGTCTGTGGGAGAGTAGGTGAGGGTGGGAGTGTAGATGAGGGGGTGTGAGAGTAGGTGAGGGGTGGGAGGGATAGGGGTGGGAGAGTAGGGGTGGGAGGGGGTGAGGGTGGGGGTGGGATAGGTGGGGTGGGGATGGGGAGTGGGAGGGGTGGGATGGGAGAGGAGGGGTGGGGGTATGGGGGAGTAGCTAAGGGGGTGGAGTGGGAGGGGGGTGGGGATGGGGGTGAGGGTGGGGGTTGTTGAGGGGTGGAGGTGGAGGAGGGGTGGGGGTGTGGGGGAGGGGTAGTGTGGGGGTAAGTGTGGGGGTGAGTGGTGGGAGAGGAGGGGTGGGGGTGTGGGGAGGAGTAAGGGTGGGAGAGTAGGTGTGGGTGGAGAGTGTGAGTAGGGGAGTAGGGGTGAGGGGTGGGAGAGTAGGGATGGGAGAGGAGGGGTGGGGGTGGGATTGAGGGTGTGGGAGATGAGGAGTGAGGGTGGGGGTGAAGGGTGGGAGAGGAGGGGTGGGGGTTGCAGGGAGAAGTAGGAGTGGGAGAGTAGGTGAGGGGAGTGGGAGAGGAGGGGTGGGGGTGTGGGGGTGAGGGGGGGTAGAGGCGTGGGGGTGGGGGGTGGGAAAGTACGGGTGCTGAGGAGGGGTGGGGAGTGATGTGGGAGAGTAGGTGAGGGGGTGGGGATGGGGGTGGTAGAGGAGGGGTGGGAGAGGGAGGGGTGGTAGAGGAGGGGTGTGGGGGGTGGTAGAGGAGGGGTGGGGGTGGGGTGGTAGAGGAGGGGTGGGAGAGGAGGGGTGGGTGTGAGGGTGGGATAGTTGTGGAGGTGAGGAGTGGGAGAGGAGGGGTGTGGGGGTCTGGGAGCAGGGGCTCTGTGCTGGAGGATGGATCAGTGAGCCGTGTAGGCCGGGCAGGTAGAGAGGTGTCTCCTTCACCTACAGGTCCATGTAGACCCTGAGTTCCCTCTCCCACCGCCTGCCCCTGGCCTCCCTGCGCCGCTCCTCGCTGCGGTTCACCGTCGCCTCCCGGTGGTCGCGGCAGGGATCGCGGCCCGGCCGCTGGACGGCCTGGGGGTCCCCGGCCTGGAAGTGCGTGACCCTGGGCCGCGGGCCCCTGTGGAAGCCCAGCCCCCGCTGGTCTCTCTTCAGCGCGGTGCTGATGGGGAACTTGCGGCCCTTCCCACAGGGGCCCAGGCCTTCCTCGCGGTCCCAGCCACCCCGCACCATCATGCGGAAGCCCAGGTTGGTATCGGGGATGCTGTAGTGCGTGGGTGCACGGGCCCTGGCCTTGCTCACAAGGTGCAGCGTAGACCTCTCGTGTTGTTGCACGCTGTCCTCTGTGTACTCCAGCCCACACACCCGGCACAGCTTCCTCCCCCTCTCCTCCCGCAACTCCCTGCAAAGCAAACGGGAAACCATCCTTAGTGCACGTCTGGCCAGTCCAGTTCAAAGATGGACACACAACTAGACTACGATGGGCACAAAACGCTGGAGGAACTCAGCGGGTCAGGCAGCATCTGTGGAGAACATGGATAGGTGACGTTTCACAGAGTGCTGGAGTAACTCAGCGGGTCAGGCAGCATCTCTGGAGAGAAGGAATGGGTGACATTTCGGGTCGAGACACTTCTTCTTTAGTTC
The DNA here is from genome assembly GCF_053455715.1 of Rhinoraja longicauda. Classification (NCBI taxonomy): domain Eukaryota; kingdom Metazoa; phylum Chordata; class Chondrichthyes; order Rajiformes; family Arhynchobatidae; genus Rhinoraja; species Rhinoraja longicauda. The sequence goes on along the minus strand of NC_135971.1, from coordinate 18,358,186 downwards.
AGTTTCGTTCAGTTCAATTTAGTTCAGATTTAGATTTTTTCAGTTTCAGTTTAGTTTCGTTCAGTTTCAGTTCAGGTCTGAAGAAGGGTCTCGACCCAAAACGTCACCTATCCATGTTCTCCACAGATGCTGCCTGACCCGCTGAGTTACTCCAGCACTCTGTGTCCTTTTGTTTCACAATAAGCACTCTTGACTCTCTTAATAAACCTCCCCTGACTCCTTGCAACACGTTAATATCCATAGGGGCGTGGCTGTTTTCTGCAGCTGCGGCTCTCCGGCACTCTCTGTCTTTTTTGTTTTTTTGTCTATTGTTATCGTTTAAATGTATGTTTTGATTTATTTTTTGCTCTGTATATGTGGGGGGTGGGGGAAACCTTTTTTTCCAATCTCCTCCTCAACGGAGATGCGACCTTTACCGTGTCGTATCTCCTTTCGCGCTACGGCCTAACACCGTGGAGTCGGCGGCCTCCAGCTGGGATCGACCTTGAAGACTCCGGTCGCAGGCCTGGAATTACCATCTCGGAGGCTTCGGCCGTGGGCCCTGCAGACCGCAACATTGGGAGTTCACAGGTCCCTGGCTGGCGACCGGCTTTCGGGAGCTCCAGCCGTAGCAGCTTCGACTGCCCCGGAGCGCGAGGTTTTATCGACCCGCTCGCAGGCCCTTCATCGCCCTGCGTGGCCTGGCCGCGGCACTTTCCATCGCCTGGTGGGGGCACAGGACCTTCATCGGCCTGCTCGGCTCGGCCCTGGGACTTTCCATTACCCGGTGGGGGCTTCAAAAGTTGGGAGCCTCGATCGCCTCGTGGCACCACGGGAGAAGACTGAGGAGGAGATAAGACTATTCTTTGCCTTCCATCACAGTGAGGGTGTGCCTGGAGCAATCACTGTGATGGCTGTTTGTGTTAAAAATTGTAATTTGTGTGTCTTGTGTTTTTTTATTGTCTACTGCCGGACCCTGACATGAGAGGACGCTGGCGCTATTTGTTCGCCGCTTCTCCGTCAGGACAGTTCGTTTGTTTGTTTTTATGTCTTGACTGTTTTTGTAAAGCGTCTTTGAGCATTTGGAAAAGCCCTATAAAAAATAAATGTTTATTATTGTTATCATTATTATTATCCTTAAATGCACAGTTGAATTCTGAATACACCTCCAAATGTATTCCTACCAATGCCCAACATAACTGAAATATAACCTCCCTTGATAAATACAAAATGCTGGAGTAACTCAGTGGGTCAGGAAGCATCTCACCTGAGTCACTCCAGCATTCTGTGTCTATCTTTTATTTTAACCTCCCGATTTGGGAATGTGCAAGTGAGAGGCTGGAAGGGGAAGATGGGACGTGTTTCCGCAGAGCCCAGACTACCAAGACCCTCCCCGTACCTGTGGTCTTCCTGTTCCTCTGGACGAGAGTGATATTCCTCCAGAGCAGTCACGATTCCTGCGTGTCCGGCCAGCCGGGCCAAATCCAGAGCATCGCGCCCAGTGCAATCACACACCCCGACCCACGCCGCTCCGAGACTCAGCAGGTGCCTGACCGCTTCCAGCTGCCCGCTGTACGCTGCGCACATGGTGGCAGTCCAGTAATAACTGTCCCGGAAGTTTATGTCACTTGCTCCTGTCTCCAGCAAACCCCGGAGCATTTTCAAGTCTCCGTCCTGGGCGGATTTCAGCAGCAGATGCCCGTTCCTCTGCCCTCCGAGCTGATGCCCGCTGGGGCCACATGCCCGCTCTCTCCTCGGCTCGGCCTTGTGTTTACGGGCCGCGCTGGTGCTGGTGCTGGCCTGGCTGCTGGAAGCAAGGACGCCCTCATAGAAGCTCCTGGCCTGTTCCCCGTCCAACCTTCCCGCCCCGGGGAGAGGAGAGCAGGGCACCTGCCGCCTGCCGTCCCTCCACGCATCTCCGTCCCCCACCGCCCGGGTGAAGGTGACCAGCTGCCGGCGGCTCATCGCAAGCAGAAGCTTTTCGCTGTACCTCGCTCGGTACACGTGGCGATACGTCGAACAATACCCCACCGAGCGGCCTCTCTCGATGGTGCCACAGCGGAAATAAAACAATCATCGACGTTCTCGGCCTTTCGTCCCCACACGTAATAATCCCTCGTGTCGCTGCGGCCTCTCTGCCAGTCGTCAGTGGCTTGGACTTCAATCCCTGAGAGATATTGTCCACCCGCTGGAGATCCCTTCGGCCTCTGGTCGTCCGGAGAAGGGTCTCGGCCCGAAATGTCGCCTCTTCAGATCTTTCCTCCCCACAGATGCTGCTCGGCCCGCTGAGTTACCACAGGGTTTTGGTGACTGTCTTCGGTGTGAAGCAGCAAAGGCCGATCCTTGACCCACAGCAACAAGGTGTGATGTGGTGAGGGGAGGGGAGGGGAGGGGAGGCTGCTGTCTGTTGGCCTGGGCTAGGCTGGGCTAGACTGGGGGGGCAAGGCTGGGAGACTAAAGGCAGAAGGGAAAGGCCGGCTGTGCAACTCCAGGCCCAGGCTGTGGGTCCAAGGCTAGGCCGCTGCCCCACCACAAGGAGCACAACTCCAGGCCCGGGCTGCGAGTCCAAGTCTAGGCCACGCCGCGGGGGCTGCTGGGAGTTGTAGTCCCTCCCTGCCGGGAAGTGGCCGCCATGGCAACGGGGGGAGGGGGGCCTCTCTCTCTCCTCTCTCTGTCTCCTCCCCCCTCTCTCTATCTCTCCCTCTCTCTCTATCTGTCTCTCTCTCCCGTCTGGTCATTTCCTCCGCGTCATGCGGGATGCGCGTGCCCGCGCCTCTGGGCAGCAGCCCCCACCTTCGGGATGCGCGTTCCCGCGCCGGGGAGGATAAGGAGGGGGGGGGGGGGGGGGGGGAGGAAGTAAAGCAGCACCAGCACCAATAGTAGCAGCGCTACAGCAGCAGCGCAGCCCCCACCTGCGGGATGTGCGTGGGTGTGGGATCGGTTGAGTGAGGCACGGGGTGATATATATCAGGGTTTTGGACAAACAGCAGCCACCGTGACAGCCACCCTCAACCGATCCCAACACAACTCCCCGCCCCTATCTGCACGATGTATATGTGTCTGTCTCCCGGTGAAGCAGAACGTGCAGATAAAGCAGCAGCAAGAACAGCACGCTTTAATCCAACAAGGTAATTATAGAAAAACACTTTAATTGCAAAGTATAAATAACAACGTCGGCCCCTCACTCACTCACTCACCCACCCACCCGGGGTGTGGGTGGTGTGTGGGTGGGCGGGCGGTGTGTGGGTGGTGTTTGTCTCTCTCCTCTCTCCCCCCTCCCTCCCCCTCTCTCCCCCCCTCCCTCCTCTCTCTCTCTCCCTCCCCCTCTCTCTCTCCCCCCCCTCTCTCTCTCCCCCCCCCCCCCTCTCTCTGCCCCCTGCAGGGATGTGGAGCGGGTGTTGTGTGACCGGGAGAGTTGCAGAGTGGGGACCGCTGTACGCGGGGGGTGACAGAGCACCCCGTCTCTGGGTGATGGGGAACGGGTTTGCTGCTGTCCCGTCTCTATGGCAGATGTGACCAGATGTGTCCATGGTCCCAGATCCCAAAGTTTACGACAAGACCCTTGTGGAACATGGAACAGTTCACACTTTGTCCGTGCTGTCGGGGTCTGGGGAGAAGGCAGGAACGGGGTACCGATTGTGGATGATCAGCCATGATCAAGGCGAATGGCGGTGCGTACAGGCTCGAAGGGCCGAATGGCCTCCTCCTGCACCTATTGACTATTGTCTGTTGTTTCTCTTTGGAAACCTGTCATTTATACAAAGTTTGGTCACTGATCCAGTGGGTTTGTTCTGCAAGTTTTTGTGCAGCTTGTGATGATTTTGTAAAATGCTCTTTGTACATAATAAAACAGATTTATTTAACACTGCTGCCTGTCATGTAAGCCTGGGCCTGGAGTGGGGTGGGGTGGGGGAGGGGGAGAAGGGGAAGGGGGAGAAGGAGGGAGTCGGGGAGAAAGGGGTAGAGGGGAGGGGTGGAGGAGGGGAGAAGGGGGGGGAGGGGTGGAGGAGGAGGGGAGGGGGAGAAAGGGAAGGGAGGGGGAGAAAGGGAAGGGAGGGGGAGAAGGAGGGAGTCGGGGAGAAGGGTGGAGGAGGGAGTCAGGGAGGGGGAGAAGAGGGTAGGGGAAGATGGGGAAGGGAGGAGGAGGGGGGGGAGGGGATGGGAGGCGAATGCAGCGCCGGAGACTCAGGTTCGATCCTGTCTACGGGTGCTGTACTGTAAGGAGTTTGTACGTTCTCCCCGTGACCTGCGTGGGTTTTCTCCGAGATCTTCGGTTTCCTCCCACACTCCAAAGACGTACAGGTATGTAGGTAAATTGGCTGGGTAAATGTAAAAATTGTCCCTAGTGGGTGTAGGATAGTGTTAATGTGCGGGGATCGCTGGGCGGCGCGGACTTGGTGGGCCGAAAAGGCCTGTTTCCGGCTGTATATGTATGGTATGATATGATATGAAGGAGGGAGTTGGGGGGGTGTGGGGAGAAGGCAGGAACGGGTTACTGATTGAGAATGATCAGCCATGATCACACTGAATGGCGGTGCGTATAGGCTCGAAGGGCCGAATGGCCTCCTCCTGCATCTATTGTCTATTGAAAGATGCTCTTATGCTGGAAAGTGTTCAGAGAAGATTTACCAGCATGTTGGCAGGACTCGAGGGTCTGAGCTATATATAGCAAGAGATGGGGCAGGAGAGGACTTTATTCCTTGGAGTGCAGGAGGCTGAGGGGTGTATATAATCTTTAGGGGATTAGTGTTGATGCCATCCACAGTGTGGTGTAGAGTCTTTTACGCAGAGTCGAGGTGGAAAGGTGAGACGAGGAAAGATTTAGTCGGAACCTGAGGGGCAACATTTTCCACACAGAGGGTGGTGGGTGTCTGGAACGAACTGCCAGAGGAGGTATTTGAGGCAGGGACTAACGCAAAGTTCAAGAAACATTTAGACAACCACATGGATAGGACATGTTGAGAGGGATACACAGGTCAGTGGGAATAGTGTCGATGGGGCATGTTGGCCGACGTGGACAAATTGGGCCGAAGGGCCTGTTTCCACCCTATGACTCTATGACTTCTGTTAGACAGCACATTTCCATCTGCCCGCCTGCATCGCCCAGGTGTGTAGGGAGGAACGGCAGATGCTGGTTTAAACCGAAGATAGACACAAAAAAGCTGGAGTAACTCAGCGGGACAGGCAGCATCTCTGGAGAGAAGGAATGGGCGACTATAACAGCATCCAAAAAACATTTGTACAGGTACGTGGATAGGAAAGGTTTTGAGAGACATGGACCAAACATGGGCAGGTGGGACTAGTGTAGGTGGGATATCTTCGTCAGCATGCCAAGTTGGGCCGAAGGGCCTGATTCCGTGCAGTGAGTCCATGTTCCTGACGTTTAAGATGGAACTGTCGATCAGTGTCACAATTAGGGGTCTGAAGAAAGGTCCCCACCCGAAACGACACCCATCCATCTTTCTCCACAGATGCTGCCTGACCCGCTGAGTTACTCCAGCGCTCTGTGAAACGTCACCTATTCCTTCTCTCCAGAGATGCTGCCTGACCCGCTGAGTTACTCTAGCACTCTGTGAAACGTCACCTATCCACGTTCTCCACAGATGCTGCCCGACCCGCTGAGTTACTCCGGTACTTGGTGTGCATCCGCAGTTAGGAGGGGTGGGGGTGATGGGTGGTGGTGGTGGTGGATGAGGTGTCGGATTGTGCGGGTAACATCACGGGCAGGTTGTGGCTGGTGACGCGGCAGATCTTCATGGGCTCGACGTTCTTGCCTCCGTCGGTGAGGCAGGGGCAGAAGTAGGGGTACAGGGTCTCGGAGAAGGCGTGGGTGAAGGTGTACAGGTGCGCCATGCTGCCCGCGTCGTAGAAGGACACCTGGCCTCCCTCGTGGTCCAGGTACACGCCGACGGTCAGCGGCCGGCGATCCAGGGCCAGGCGAGTGGGGGGTTCGGTCACCACCTGGTACCCCCCGCCGCTCCGCAGGCTCATCCGCCAGTAGCCGTCCCGGGGCTGGCGCTCCAGCCTGCCCTTGCGATGGCAGGACCGCCGCACCACGCCCAGGTCCCACTCCGTCTTGGCGCCCACCTCCACCTCCCAGTAGTGGCAGCCGGACGCGAAGCCCTGGGCCGCCAGCACCCCGGCGCACCGGTCAAACCGCCACCGGGACTCTGGGAGAGTCTGGCGCACGGCCCCCATCCACACGCTGCACAGATCCTCGGACAGCTGCAGCCACGGGTTAGCCGTGTCGGGATTCAACGTCAGCGGGGCTGGCACTATGTACCAAAACAACAATAAACCAATCAATTATTATTATCATTTTTAAATTTTTGATTTTTTAAAGCATACAAATAATAATCAATAGTCAATAGTCGTTTATTTGTCACATACACATAAATGTGCAGTGAAATGAAACATTACCCGCAGATTATGGGGGTAGATCCGGGAGTTAATGAGTATAGTTGTACATCCAACCCTAAACTCAAGTTTTAACTTTAGTTTTAAATTTTAATTTTGTGACAAGCCCATTTACTTTTTTAAAAATTCAATAAATGGAGACCATATTTTTAAACCAATCAATTATTAAGATTATTAAAAATGAACCAAAAGTAATATATCAAAACAAATATATCGATCACGGTGGCGCAGCGGTAGAGTTGCTGCCTTACAGCGAATGCAGCGCCGGAGACTCAGGTTCATAGAAACATAGAAAATAGGTGCAGGAGTAGGCCATTCGGCCCTTCGAGCCTGTACGGCACCGCCATTCAATATGATCATGGCTGATCATCCAACTCAGCATCCCGTACCTGCCTTCTCTCCATACCCCCTGATCCCTTTAGCCACAAGGGCCACATCTAACTCCCTCTTAAATATAGCCAATGAACTGGCCTCAACTACCTTCTGTGGCAGAGAATTCCACAGATTCACCACTCTCTGTGTGAGAAAAAACTTTCTCATCTCGGTCCTAAAAGACTTCCTCCTTATCCTTAAACTGTGACCCCTTCTTCTGGACTTCCCCAACATCGGGAACAATCTTCCGGCATCTAGCCTGTCCAACCCCTTAAGAATTTTGTAAGTTTCTATAAGATCCCCCCTCAATCTTCTAAATTCAGTGCAGCTCGGTACATGTGACAATAAACTAAACTGAAACTGAACTCGTAATATCATAAGTGATAGGGGTAGAATTAGGCCATTTGGCCCATCAAGTCTCATCTGCCGTAGATACAAAATGCTGAAGTAACTCCTCAGCGGGTCAGGCAGCATCTCTGGAGAGGAGGAATGGGTGACGTTTTGGGTCGAGACATCGTTATCATTGTTACTTTTTTGCATATCTTTCATTCACTGTTTTAGATTTAGATTTAGAGATACAGCGCGGAAACAGGCCCTTCGGCCCACCGAGTCCACGCCACCCGCTGAGTTGCTCCAGCATTTTGTGTCTACCTTCGACTTTTATCCTGCATCTGCATTTTTTTTGCGACAAGTCTAATCTGCCATTCAATCACGGCTGATCTATCTCTCCCTCCTAACCCCATTCTCCTGCCTTCTCCCCGTAACCCCTGACACTCTGACAATAGGTGCAGGAGTAGGCCATTCGGCCCTTTGAGCCAGCACCACGATTCAATGTGTTCATGGCTGATCATTCTCAATCAGTACCCCGTTCCTGCCTTCTCCCCATACCCCCTGACTCCGCTATCCTTAAGAGCTCTATCTAGCTCTCTCTTGAATGCATTGAGAATTGGCCTCCACTGCCTTCTGAGGCAGAGAATTCCACAGATTTACAACTCTCTGACTGAAAAAGTTTTTCATCATCTCCGTTCTAAATGGCCTACCCCTTATTCTTAAACTGTGGCCCTGGTTCTGGACTCCCCCAACATTGAGAACATGTTTCCTGCCTCTAACAGGTCCAACCTCTTATTAATCTTATGTTTCAATAAGATCCCCTCTCATCCTTCTAAATTCCAGTGTATACAAGCCTAGTTGCTCTAGTCTTTCAACATACGACAGTCCCGCCATTCCGGGAATTAACCTGGTACACCTACGCTGCACGCCCTCAATAGCAAGAATATCCTTCCTCAAATTTGGAGACCAAAACTGCACACAATACTCCAGGTGCGCTCTCACTAGGGCCCTGCACAACTGCAGAAGGACCTCTTTGCTCCTGTACTCAACTCCTCTTGTTATGAAGGCCAACATTCCATTGGCTTTCTTCACTGCCTGCTGTACCTGCATGCTTCCTTTCAGTGACTGATGCACTAGGACACCCAGATCTCGTTGTACGTCCCCTTTCCCTAACTTGACCCCATTCAGATAATAATCTGCCTTCCTATTCTTACCACCAAAGTGGATAACCTCACACTTATCCACATTAAACTGCATGTGCCATGCATCCGGCCACTCACACAACCTGTCCAAGTCACCCTGCAACCTCATAGCATCTTCCTCACAGTTCACACTGCCACCCAGCTTTGTATCATCTGCAAATTTGCTAATGGTACTGTTAATCCCTTCATCCAAGTCATTAATGTATGACTTAATGTGAGCTGCCCCTCCATCTCCTGCTGGATCTGACCCCAAGGATCTGAGTTCTTGCCGACGTTCCTCGTCCCTGCCCCATCTCCATCTCGCTCCCCTTCCTCATCGAGCACTTGCAGGCGCCACCGCTCCGCAGAGCAGAGCTGAGTTTCACGTTGGCCTACCAGGACTGATGGCTTCCACCATCTCCCGCCAGGCCATGTACTGCAGAGGGCCCCTGAACACTCCCAGCGGCAGCTCCAGGTCCACCACGTCCAGGGTGTCGTGTTTGTCCGCGAACCTGTGGGGGAGACCAGTCAGTGGATATATTCAAGGCAGAGATAGAGAGACTCTTGATTAGTGCGGGTATCAGGGGTTGTGGGGAGAAGGCAGGAGAACGGGGTTAGGAGGGAGAGGTAGATCGGCCATGACTGAATGGCGGAGTAGAATCTGAGGATCATGGTCCTGTGACATATGGCCTTCAAGAGAGAGGTGAGATATCTTACCTCTTGTTCCAAATACTTTCTTCCTGAAATGAACAAGAAAGATATCTCAGTGTAAGAAAATAACTGCAGATGCTGGTACAAATCGAAGGTATTTATTCACAAAATGCTGGAGTAACTCAGCAGGTCAGGCAGCATCTCGGGAGAGAAGGAATGGGTGACGTTTCGGGTCGAGACCCCTCTTCAGACTGACGTCAGGGGGGCGGGACAAAGGAAGGATATAGGTGGACACAGGAAGATAGAGGGAGATCTGGGAAGAGGGAGGGGAAGAGAGGGACAGAGGAACTATCTAAAGTTGGAGAAGTCAATGTTCATACCGCTGGGCTGCAAGCTGCCCAAGCGAAATATGAGGTGCTGTTCCTCCAGTTTCCAGAGGGCCTCACTATGGCACCGGAGGAGGCCCATGACAGAAAGGTCAGACTGGGAGTGGGAGGGGGAGTTGAGGTGCTCAGCCACCGGGAGATCAGGTTGGTTAAGGCAGACCGAGCGCAGGTGTTGAGCGAAACGATCGCCGAGCCTGCGTTTGGTTTCGCCGATGTAAAGAATTTGACAACTAGAGCAGCGGATACAATAGATGAGGCTGGAGGAGGTGCAGGTGAACCTCTGTCTCACCTGGAAAGACTGTTTGGGTCCTTGGATGGAGTTGAGGGGGGAGGTAAAGGGACAGGTGTTGCATCTCCTGCGGTTGCAGGGGAAAGTGCCCGGGGATGGGGTGGTTTGGGTAGGAAGGGACGAGTGGACCAGGGAGGTATGGAGGGAACAGTCTCTGTGGAACGCAGAAAGGGGAGGGGATGGGACGATGTGGCCAGTGGTGGGGTCTCGTTGTAGGTGACGGAAATGTTGGAGGATGATTTGTTGTGTGAAAGATATCTCAGTCTTCATCCGGTTAATTAGTCAGAGGGTCACACAACACGAAACAGGCCCTTCGGCCCAACCTGCCCATGCCGACCAAGGTGCCCAATCTAAGCCAGTCTCATTTCGAGATATACAGCACGGAAACAGACCCTTCAGCCCAACGTGCCCATGCCGACTAAGGTGCCCCATCTACACCAGCCCCACCTGCTTGCGATCATTCCATATCCCTCTAAACCGTTCCTCTCCAAATGTCTTTAAATAATGTTATAATATCTGCCTCAACGACCTCCTGTGGCATTCCGTTCCATTTACCCACCACCCTCTGAGTGAAAAGATCGCCCCTAAGATTCCTATTAACTCTTTCCCCCCCCCTTACTGTAAACCCATCTCCTCTGGTTCTTGATTCCTCTACTCAGGGTAAAAGACTCTGTGCATTCACCTTATCTATTCCCCCTCATGAATTTATACACCTCCAAGAGATCACCCCTCCATCCTATCGTACCCAACCTCCACTCATCTCTATGCAATGTTTCACCGCCCCTGTCCCACACTGCACCCTTGTAGTCTTTTGGTTTGGTTTAATTTAGTTTAGTTTGGTTTAGTATGATTTGGTTGATTTGGGTTGGGTTGGGCTGGGTTGCCTTGGGTTGGTTTGGTCTGGAATGGGTTGAGTTGGGTTGGGTTGGGCTGGGTTGGGTTGTGTTGGGCTGAGTTGGGTTGGGTTGGGTTAAGTTGAGTTGGGTTGGGTTAGGTTGGGTTGTATTGGGTTGAGTTGACATCGGTTAGGTTGGGTTGGGTTGGGCTGGGTTGAGTTGGGTTGAGTTGGTTTGGGAAGGGTTGGGTTAAGTTGAGTTGGGTTGTGATGAGTTGGGTTGAGTTGAGTTCCGTTGGATTGGGTTGTGTTGGGTTGTGTTGGGTTGGATTGGGTTCTGTTGGGTTGTGTTGGGTTGGATTGGTTTTGGTTTCATTTGGGTTGGTTTTGTTTAGTTTGGTTTGGTTTATTTTAGTTTAGAGATACAGCGCGGAAACAGGCCCTTTGACCCACCAATTCCCCGCCGATCAGCAATCACCGCGCACACTAACACTATCCTACGCACACTCGGGACAATTTACAATTTTATTGAATCCAATTAACATCCAAACCCGCACGTCTTTGGAGTAGTGGGAGGAAATAGGAGCACCCGGAGAAAACCCGCAGGAGAACGTGCAAACTCCGTACAGACAGCACCCGTAGTCAGGATTGAACCGGGGTCTCTGGCAATGTGAGGGAGTGACTCTACTGTGCCAACAAATCCGCCCCATCCCGTCGCCTGCGTATTGCGACGAGCTGCGTTCCTGACCTTGATCAGAACTACGATGTCCGGCTGCTCCATGCGCATCTGCAGCTGCCGCAGGAAGCGCTCCACGGAATCCAGCGTGTCCTGCATGCGCTGCAGGTTCTCCTGCATCTGGGCCAGGATCCGCTCCTCTGCATCCTGCAGCTCGTTGCTCAGGCGTTGCTCCCTCTCGCTCAGCACCCGGTGCATGCGCGCAAACTCGAAGCTGATGTGGGCATGCAGGCTGCATGACTGCTCCTGCAGCGGGCGAGACGGAGAGCGGTGCAGGGGGACGGCTGTAGTGGGGCACTGGCGGGGAGATCCCTCACACAGGTGGGGAGAACCCTCACACAGGTGGGGAGATCCCTCACACATGACAAGGAGTGCAAGGCAAAGAATCTCACTGGGACATGTCAAGAGTCAAGTGTGTCTTATTGTCATATGTCCCAGATAGAACAATGAAATTCTTACTTGTGGCTTAAAGTATCTTAAAGTATCATTCCATCATTCATTCATTCATTCATCCATCCATCCCTTCATTCATTCATCTATTCATTGATTGATTCACTCCATGAATGACGGGATTTCTCACGGAG
>NC_135971.1:18256426-18343926 GCF_053455715.1 Rhinoraja longicauda | reverse complement strand
TTCATTCATTCATTCATTCATTCATTCATTCATTCATTCATTCATTCCTTCATTCATTCCTTCATCCCTTCATCCATACATTCATTCATCAATCCATTCATCCATCCATCCGTCCATTCATTCATCCATCACATGCACCCTCCCGCAGATGCAGACTTACCCGCACGTGGGAAATCTTCTGTTGCTGCTCGGACTTCATGCGCAGTACGGTGAGCTTCCGCCTGGTGGCAGCGTCCATGGATGCCTTCAGCTTGCCCTGGGGTTGGAGACACAACAGATCTTCAGCCATTCATAGACAATAGACAATAGACAATAGGTGCAGGAGGAGGACGTTCGGCTGATCATTCTCAATCAGTACCCCGTTCCTGCCTCCTCCCCATACCCCCTGACTACGCTATCCTTAAGAGCTCTATCCAGCTCTCTCTTGAAAGCATTCAGAGAATTGGCCTCCACTACCTTCTGAGGCAGAGAATTCCACAGATTCACAACTCTCTGACTGAAAAAGTTTTTCCTCATCTCCGTTCTAAATGGCCTACCCCTTATTCTTAAACTATGGCCCCTGGTTCTGGACTCCCCCAACATTGGGAACATGTTTCCTGCCTCTAACGTGTCCAACCCCTTAATAATCTTATATGTTTTGATAAGATCCCCTCTCATCCTTCTAAATTCCAGTGTATACAAGCATTGCCGCTCCAGTCATTCAACATACGACAGTCCAGGAATTAACTGTCCTCAATAGCAAGAATATCCTTCCTCAAATTTGGAGACCAAAACTGCACACAGTACTCCAGGTGCGGTCTCACTAGGGCCCTGTACAACTGCAGAAGGGCCTCTTTGCTCCTATACTCAACTCCTCTTGTTATGAAGGCCAACGTTCCATTGGCTTTCTTCACTGCCTGCTGTACCTGCATGCTTCCTTTCAGTGACTGATGCACTAGGACACCCAGATCTCGTTGTACGTCCCCTTTTCCTAACTTGACACCATTCAGATAATAATCTGCCTTCCTATTCTTACCACCAAAGTGGACAACCTCACACTTTTCCACATTAAACTGCATCTGCCATGCATCCGTCCACTCACACAACCTGTCCAAGTCACCCTGCAACCTCATAGCATCTTCCTCACAGTTCACACTGCCACCCCGCTTTGCGTCATCTGCAAATTTGCTAATGGTACTTTTAATCCCTTCATCCAAGTCATTAATGTATATTGTAAATAGCTGCGGTCCCAGCACCGAGCCTTGCGGTACCCCACTAGTCACTGCCTGCCATTCTGAAAGGGACCCATTTATCCCCACTCTTTGCTTTCTGCCTAACATGACAGCAGACCGGCCCTTCGGCCCATTGCGCTCATACCCACCACAAACGGCTCGATTGTAATCATGTACAGTCTTTACGCTGAGTGGATAGCACGCAACAAAAGCCTTACACTGTACACTCGGTACACGTGACAACAATCAGCTCAACTCAATAATGAACTCAACAGTAACAAACTCAATAAACTCATAAACCTTTTCACTGTACCTCACTACACATGACAATAAAGAACAATAATGAACTCAACTCAATAATAAACTCAATAAACATAAAAAGCTTTTCACTGTACACGTGACAATAATAAATTCAACTCAATAATAAACTCAACGCAACCCAACTCAACAAATACTAATCCCATTCTAATCCCTTTTACCTGCACTTCGTCCACAGGCTTCTCTGTCTCAGCCATTCAAATGCTCATCTATTGCCGAGGCTTGTATTCACTGGAGTTTAGACGGACGAAGTGTCTTTGATCAGATTTGACTGGCTTTGTCTTGCACTAAACGTTACTCCCTTATCATGTATCTGTACACTGTGGACGGCTCGATTGTAATCATGTGTTGTCTTTCCACTGACTGGTTAGCACGCAACAAAAGCTTTTCACTGTACCTCGGTAAAAGTGACAATGAAATAATCTAAACTAGACTAGTGTGCGTAGGATAGTGCTAGTGTCCGGGGCAATTACTGGGCGGAGCGGACTCGGTGGGCCGAAGGGCCTGTATCTCTAAACTAAACTAAACTTTGGAGCATTGGGTGCTCAGGGCTGAGAGGTGTACGTGTGATTGAGGGGCATAGATTCAGTGAATGCTCAAAGTCTATCTGCCCGGGTGGAGAATTGAAAGGGTAGAGGACATCACGGTGGCGCAGCGGTAGAGTTGCTGCCTCACGGCACCAGAGACCCGGATTCCACCCCGACTACGGGCGCTGTCTGTACGGAGTTTGCACGTTCTCCCCGTGACCTGCGTGGGTTTTCTCCGGGGGCTCCAGTTTCAATCCCACACTCCAGAGACGTGCGGGTATGCAGGTTATTTGGCTTCAATAAAATTGCAATTAGTCCCGAGTGTGTGTGTGGGATAGTGCTAGTGGTCGGGGATCGCTGGTCGGCGCGGAATCAGTGGGCCCATGGCATTATTTCCGCGCTGTATCTCTAACCTGAACTAAACTAAACTAAAGTTAGAGGACACAGGCTTAAGGTGAGAGGGGAGAGAATATAAGGGAGACCTGAGGGGCTACTTTTTCACTCAGAGGATAGTCTGTATCTGGAACGAGCTGCCAGGATAAGCTACAGAAGTGGATGCAATTAAGGCTTTTAAAAGACGGATATAAGGATAGGAACGTTTTAGAGGGATTGGGGCCAAATGCAGGCATCTGGGAATAGCCCAGAATGCCAACTGGGTTAACGTAGAAACATAGAAAATAGGTCATATGACAGTCCCGCCATTCCGGGAATTAACCTAGTAAACCTATGCTGCACGCCCTCAATAGCAAGAATATCCTTCCTCAAATTTGGAGACCAAAACTGCACAGAGTACTCCAGGTGCGGTCTCACTAGGGCCCTGTACAACTGCAGAAGGACCTCTTTGCTCCTATACTCAACTCCTCTTGTTATGAAGGCCAACATTCCATTCAAACGGCCTCCCCTTTATTCTTAGACTGTGGTTCTGGATTCCCCCAACATTGGGAACATGTTTCCTGCATCTAGCTTGTCCTGGTCCTTTTATAATTTTATACGTCTCTATAAGATCCCCCTCTCGTCCTTCTAAACTCCAGTGAATACAAGCCCGGTCTTTCCAATCTTTCCTCGTACGACAGTCCCGCCATCCCGGGGATTAACCTGGTGAACCTACGCTGCACTGCCTCAATAGCAAGGACGCCCTTCCTCAAATTAGGGGACCAAAACTGCGCACAGTACTGTGAGGGAGGCTGGCACAGGGACGTTACCTTGTACATTTCCACCGCCTCGTTGACCGGGAAGAAGTGGTGGTATTTGTGTTGCCGTCCGTCCCGACAAATCCCACAAATCAGCTCCCCATCCGTCTCACAGAACAGTTTCAGCTGTTCGTGGTGCAGGGGGCAGTACAGGGGCTGCCGACCCTCCCACTCCCCCTCCTCCTCCCTCCCACCCCCCCTCACCCCCTCCTCCTCACCCACTCTACCCCTCTCATGCTCCCTGCCCCTCTCCCATTCCCCCCTCTCCCCCTGGCTCCCCCTCTTACCCCCCCTCACCCCCTCCTCCTCACTCCCCCTCCCCCTCTCATGCTCCCTACCCCCTCTCCCATTCCCCCTGGCTCCCCCTCTCCCCCTCCCTCCCACCCACCCTTTCCCTCCTACCCTCCTCACTCATCCTCCCCCTTTCACCCTCCCTACCCCTCTCCCATTCCCCCCCACTCCCCCTCTCCCCTTCCCTCCCACTACCCCTCTCCCCCTCCCTCCCAACCCCCCTCACCCCCTCCTCCTCACCCACTCTACCCCTCTCATGCACCCTGCCCCTCTCTCTCTCTCCCTCCCTCATCCCTTCCCCTCTCCTCCCCCTTTCTCCCTCCCTTCGCCTCTGTCCCTCACCTCCCCCCTCTCCCCTCCTCCCCTCCCTCTCCCACTCTCCCTCCCTCCACGTCATCCCCTCCCCTTCCCTCCCACTCTCCCTCCGCCTCTCTCCCTCTCTCCCCGATCTATTCCTCCTCCTCATCCCTCTCTCTGCCCGGCCCTCCCCTTCCATCGGCCCCCGCCTCTCAGTGCCTCCCCTCTCCCTCTGCACTCTCTCTCCCCTCTCCTCCTCACTCTCCCTCCTCTCCCCAACCCTCACACTCCTCCCCTCTCCTCCACCCTCCTCCACACTCTCCCTATCCTGCACCTCCCTCTCCCCTGGCTCCCTCCTCTCCCCGACTCTCTCTCTTCTCTCTCTCCTTATTTCTCTCACCCCCTTCCCGTCCACATCCATCTCCCCCTCCCCCCTCCCCCCCGTTCTCTCCCTCTCCTGCCCCTCGTTCTCTTGTTCTCTTAACCTTCTCTCCCCCTCTCTCCTCTCCCCTTCCCTCCTCTCCCTCTCCCCCTCTATCCTCTCCCCTTCCCTCTCCCCCATTCCCTCCTTCTCCTGCCCCTCGGTCTCCCCCACCTCCCTTCTCTCTCCCCCCCTACTTCTCCTCTCCCCCTCCTTCCCCCTTCTCTCTCTCCTCTCCCTTGCCCTCTCTCTCTCCCTCCTCTCCCCTGCCCTCTCCCCCTCTCTCCTCTCCTTCCCTCTTTCTCCCACCCCTTTCCCGTCCGCATCCATCACTCTCCCCCCCCTCCCTCCTCTCTGCCTCTCCGCCCCTCCCTCCCTCCTCCACCCTCTCCCCCTCCCTTCTCTCCCCCACTCTCTCCCCCTCCTCTGGTTCCCTCCTCTCCCCCACCTCCCTTCTCTCCCCCTCCTTCCCCCTTCTCTCTCTCCTCGTCTCCCCCTCTCTCCTCTCCCCTGCCCCCTCCCTCTCTCTCTCCTTCCCCTCGCTCTCCCCCTCCTTCCCCCTTCTCTCTCTCCTCATCTCCCCCTCTCTCCTCTCCCCTGCCCTCTCCCCCTCTCTCCTCTCCCTCCCTCTTTCTCCCACCCCCTTCCCGTCCACATCCATCTCTCTCTCCCCCTCCCTCTCCCCCCTCTCACCCTTCTCCACCCTCTCTCTCCTCGTCTCCCCCTCTCTCCTCTCCCCTGCCCTTTCCCCCTCTAACCTCTCCCATTCCCCTCCCTCTCCCCCTCTCTCCTCTTCCCCTCTCTCCTCTCTCCCTTTCTCTCCCCCTGCTCTGGTTCCTTCCTCTCCCCCACCTCCCTTCTCTCCCCCTCCATCCCCATTCTCTCTCTCCTCGTCTCCCCCTCTCTCCTCTCCCCCTCCCTCTCCCCTCCTCTCCCCCTCTATCCTCTCCCCTTCCTCTCCCTCGCTCTCTCCCTCTCCTGCCCCTCGCTCTCCCCCTCCCTCCCACTTCTCTCTCCCTCCCTCCTTCTCCTCTCCCCCTCCTTCCCCTTCTCTCTCTCCTCATCTCCCCCTCTCTCCTCTCCCTCCCTCTTTCTCCACCCCCTTCCCATCGACATCCATCTCTCCCTCCCCCTCCCTCCCCTCCCTCTCCTCCCTCTCACCCTCCTCCACCCTCTCCCCCACTGTCTCCCTCTCCTCCCCCTCTCTCCCTCCCTCCCTCTCCCTCTCCCGTCTCTCTCCCCTCCTCTCTCCCCCTCTCCCTCTTTCTCCCACTCCCTGCTCGTCCACACCCATCTCCCTCTCCCTCTCCTTCCTCCACCCCCTCTTGCCCCTCGCCCCCTCCAAAACACTTTCACCCTCCCTCCTCTCCCTCTCTTCCTCCCTCCCCCTCTCCCTCTCCCCTGCTCCCCTCCCATCAACATCCATCTCCCTCTCCTCCTCTCCCCTCTCTCTCTCACTCCCCCTCACCCCCCGTCCTCTCCCCCTCCCTTTCCCCCTCCCCTCTCCTCTCTCCCTTCTCCCTCTCCCCCTCTCTGTCTCACCCTCTCTCCCTCCCTCTTTCCCTCTCCCCTTCTCCCTTCCCTCCTCTCTCCACCTCCTTCTCCCCTCTCCCTCACCCTCTCCCTCGCTCCCCTTCCCTCCCCGTCTCTCTCTCCCTCTCTCCCTCCTCCCCTTCTCCCTCCCTCCCTCCCCCCCCCCTCTCCCCCTTCTCCCCCTCCCTCCTCTCCCCCTCTCACTCTCCTCTCCCCTTCTCCCTCCCTCTTTCCCTCCCTCCCTCTCCCTCTCTCCCCCTCTTCCCTCCTCTCTCTCTCGCTCTGTCTCACCCCCTCTCCCCCTTCTCCCTCTCTCCCCCCTCTCCCCCTTCTCCCCCTCTCTTCCTCCCTCTCTCCCCTTCTCTCCTTCTCTCCCCCTCTCTGTCTCTCTCTCTCCCTCCCCTCTCTCTCTCTCCCCGTCTCTCTCCTGTCTCCCTCTCCCTCCCCCTCTCCCCCTCCCCCTTCTCACCCTCTCTCTCTCTCTCTCCCTCCCCCCTCTCCCCGGTCTCTGTGCCTCTCGGTGCCCGGACTCTGCGCCTTGAGTCGGGGTCTCTGGTCCGGACTGGGGCGAGTCCCGGGGGGTCGGGACCGATGGGAGAGTCTCTGGGCGACCGGTCGAGGAGCCCCCCTGAGCGGCGAGAACTTCCTGCTTCGCTGCGATCCGTGGGTGGAAGCGAGGAGAGAGGGAGGGAGGGAGGGAGAGAGGGGAGGGTGGAGGAGAGGGGAGGGAGGGGGAGGGGAGGAGAGAGAGGGAGGGAGGGAGGGAGGGAAGGAGGGAGGGAGGGAGGGGGAGGAGAGAGAGGGAGGGAGGGAGGGAGGGAGAGGGGAGATGAGGAGGGAGGAGAGGGAGAGGGGAGGTGAGGAGGGGGGAGAGGGAGGGGGGGAAGGAAGAGAGGAGGGGGAGGTAGGGAAGGAGGGTGGGAGGGTGGGAAGGAGGGAGGGAGAGGAATGTGAGAGGAGGGTGTGGGGAGAGGAGAGGGGATGGGAGCAGGAGAAGGGAAGGTGAGGGGAAAGAGGGAGGGAGGGGAAGGAAGAGAGGAGGGAGGAGGGAGGGAAGGAGGGAGGGGGAGAGGAGTGGAAGGTGAGGAGGGGGAGAGGGAGGGAGAGGGGAGGTGAGGAGGGGCCCACAATTATGACTTTTAAAAGAGACTAGACCAAGTGGATCCGTTGGGCCCAAACCTCTCCTGCATTGGTGCAGCACCCTCTCCTCCCTGCCCTCCCCCCCCACCCCTCCCCCCTACCCCCCACTTCCCTTTCCCCCTCAACCCCCCTCCTCCCACCTCCCTCCCTCCCTCCCTCCCTAGGAGATAGATTTAAACTTTAAAATGTGAATAACTTAAAAAATATAACACCGATTTCAATAAAACTACTTGCATTATCACTATAGTGACGATGGTGATTATAAGTGGGCCTAAAATTGTCGGGCTATCGTGTACCGTTTTGGCTGAAGTTAGACAATAGACAATAGGTGCAGGAGGAGGCCATTCAGCCTTCGAGCCTGTACGCACCGCCATTCAATGTGATCATGGCTGATCATTCTCAATCAGTACCCCGTTCCTGCCCTCTCCCCATACCCCTGACTCCGCTACCCTTAAGAGCTCTATCGAGCTCTCTCTTGAATGCATTCAGAGAATTGGCCTCCACTGCCTTCTGAGGCAGAGAATTCCACACCTTCACCACTCTCTGACTGGAATTTTTTTTCCTCATCTCAGTTCTAAATGGCCTACCCCTTATTCTTAAACTGTGGCCCCTTGTTCTGGACTCCCCAACATTGGGAACATGTTTCCTGCCTCTAACGTGTCCAACCCCTTAATAATCTTATACGTTTCGATAAGATCTCCTCTCATCCTTCTAAATTCCAGTGTATACAAGCCTAGTCGCTCCAGTCTTTCAACATATGACAGTCCCGCCATTCTGGGAATTAACCTAGTAAACCTACGCTGCACGCCCTCAATAGCAAGAATATTCTTCCTCAAATTTGGAGACCAAATCTGCACACAGTACTCCAGGTGCGGTCTCACTAGGGCCCAGTTCAGTCACAGTCACAGTCACAAACAAACAAACAAACGAGAGTTTTAGTATATGGATTTGGACAGAAATACAGAGACATCGTTGATGCAAACAGCAGAAGCTTTATTGAGAGTTGCACAGTGGTAGCAGAGTTGGTCACACACTGGTGTTGAGAGGGATTATTGGGGTGGGGCGGTTTGTGGTGTGTGAGTGAGTGCGGTCAATGTGGGCCCCAGGGTCCCAACAGCGGCTGGAACCATCAACAACCAAGCATGGCTGAGATGGTATGGTGGACCGTCCAACAGTCTGCCGACTGCCCAGAGATGCAGGGTTGACCCGTGTGGTCAGGCAGCAGCAGCAAGAGGAGGTGGTGGTGGTGGTGGCACTGGGGTGAACCAAAGGTCCAGGTGGAGACAGGGCCGGGCCGAGCTTCCCATTGAGATCCGGGCGCCGAGGAGTGATGTTTTACAGAGTCCAGGGGTGACATCAGGAAAGTCCACTCAATCTACGAGAAATGGGAATGTCCATCGAGCAATGTCCAAGGAATCAAGGAGGAATCTTCAGAAGGTCCGAGTTGTCTAAGAGGAAGGGTTGGGAATGTTCAAGGAGTTTAGGAGGGATCTTCAGAAGGTCCAAGAAGTCTAACAGGATGGGTTGGGAATGTCTAAGAAGTTTAGGAGGGATCTTCAGAAGGTCCAAGCAGTCTAAGAGGATGGGTTGGGAATGTCCAAGATGTTTAGGAGGGATCTTCAGAAGGTCCAAGCAGTCTAAGAAGATGGGTTGGGAATGTCCAAGGAGTTTAGAAGGGATCTTCAGAAGGTCCAAGCAGTCTAAGAGGATGGGTTGGGAATGTCCAAGAAGTTTAGAAGGGATCTTCAGAAGGTCCAAGGAGTCCAAGAGGATGGGTTGGGAATGTCCAAGGAGTTTAGGAGGCATCTTCAGAAGTTCCAAGGAGTCTAAGAGGAAGGGTTGGGAATGTCCAAGAAGTTTAGGAGGGATCTTCAGAAGGTCTAAGAGGATGGGTTGGAATGTCGAAGGAGTTTAGGAGGGATCTTCAGAAGGTCCAAGGAGTCTTAGAGGATGGGTTGGGAATGTCCAAGAAGTTTAGAAGGGATCTTCAGAAGGTCCAACGGGTCCAGGAGCAATGCCGAAGGAGCAATGTCCGAGGAATCTCGGAGGAATTTTGGGAATGTCCAAGGAAGTCAGAAGGAACGTTGGGAATGTCCAAGGTGCGGAGGAGGAGTTCAGGAGGAATGAGAGGAATGTGCAAGGAGCCTTGGAGGAATGTCGAGGATGTCCAAGGATGAATGTGATCGGGGGTCTCCTGGTCTCACGTTTGTTGACCATGGGCAGGTGGGCCAGGGTCAACAAACTCCTCGTCGTTGTTCCACCATCCTGGAGGAGGGCAGTGATGGCCTGGGGTCCCCTCACGGCAGCCCCCTCCGTCCATCGTCTGGGTCGGTCCGGGTGGTCCCGTGGGTTTGCTGGGCTTGGTCGTAGCACAGCCGCTGGGAGATATCGGGGCAGGGGGATGTTGCAGGGAGCAGGAAAGCTGGCAAAACGTGAAGCGAAGCCGTGATTCTCCGTCCGTGTGTCGGCGCCGGGCTCACGGGAAGGGGCAGTTGGAGTTCCCAGTCGCGATGAACCAGATCTCTCTGTTGGAAGGTCAAAGAAAAAACAGCTCAGACCTCATGTGCAGGAAAGAACTGCAGATGCCGGCTTAAACCGTAGACACAAAGTGCTGGAGTAACTCAGCGGGTCGGGCAGCATCTGTGGAGAACATGGATAGGTGACGTTTCACAGAGTGCCGGAGTAACTCAGCGGGTCGGGCAGCGTCTGTGGAGAACATGGATAGGTGACATTTCACAGAGTGCTGGAGTAACTCAGCGGGTCGGGCAGCATCTGTGGAGAACATGGATAGGCCTCAATAGCAAGAATATCCTTCCTCAAATTTGGAGACCAAAACTGCACACAGTACTCCAGGTGCGGTCTCACGAGGACCCTGTACAACTGCAGAAGGACCTCTTTGCTCCTATACTCAACTGCTCTTGTTATGAAGGCCAACATTCCATTGGCTTTCTTCACTGCCTGCTGTACCTGCATGCTTCCTTTCAGTAACTGATGCACTAGGACACCCAGATCTTGTTGTACGTCCCCTCTTCCTAACTTGACACCATTCAGGTAATACTCTGCCTTCCTATTCTTACCACCAAAGTGGATAACCTCGCGCTTGTCCACATTAAACTGCATCTGCCATGCATCCGTAGTCGGGATGGAACCCGGGTCTCAGGCCACTGCATTCGCCGCAAGGCGGCAACTCTACCGCCGCGCCACCGCGACCGCCCCTGGGACGTCTCGCTCGCGCACGAGTGGCAGAGTCACGCAGCGCGCCACGTCCACTCACCTCCTCAGCCTATGGCGACGGGGGGAACGGCGAGTCCTCGCGTCAGTCCCGAACCTGCAGTGCCAAGGTAGGGAAGGACAGAGAGAGTTAAGGAACATTGGTCCTCCAGTTCCCCTCAAGCTCACCATCCCAGACACGAGTGGGTTCACCGACGATGGCCGTTTGTCGGCACTGGGCCTGTACTCGCTGGAGTTTTGAAGAATGAGGGGGTGGGGGACCTCATTGAAACGGAGAAAACCCACGCAATGTGGTCATGGCTGATCATTCTCAATCAGTACCCCGTTCCTGCCTTCTCCCCATACCCCCTGACTCCGCTATCCTTAAGAGCTCTATCTAGCTCTCTCTTAAATGCATTCAGAGAATAGTGAAAGGCCTGGATAGAGTGGATGTGGAGAGGATGTTTCCACCAAAGATACGAGAGGAAGAAACATAGAAACATAGAAAATAGGTGCAGGTGTAGGCCATTCGGCCCTTCGAGCCTGTACGCACCGCCATTCAATATGATCATGGCTGATCATCCAGCTCAGTATCCCGTACCTGCCTTCTCTCCATACCCCCTGATCCCTTTAGCCACAAGGGCCACATCTAACTCCCTCTTAAATATAGCCAATGAAATGGCCTCAACTACCGTCTGTGGCAGAGAATTCCACAGATTCACCACTCTCTCTGTGAAAAAAAACGTTCTCATATCGGTACTAAAAGACTTCCCCCTTATCCTTAAACTGTGACCCCTTGTTCTGGACTTCCCCAACATCGGTAGCAAGCTTCCTGCATCTAGCCTGTCCAACCCCTTAAGAATTTTGTAAGTTTCTATAAGATCCCCCCTCAATCTTCTAAATTCCAGCGAGTACAAGCCGAGTCTATCCAGTCTTTCTTCATATGAAAGTCCTGCCATCCCAGGAATCAATCTGGTGAACCTTCTCTGTACTCCCTCTATGGCAAGAATGTCTTTCCTCAGACTAGGAGACCAAAACTGTATGCAATACTCCAGGTGTGGTCTCACCAATGCCCTGTACAACTGCAGCAGAACCTCCCTGCTCCTATACTCAATTCCCCTCGCTATAAATGCCAACATACCATTCGCTTTCTTCACTGCCTGCTGCACCTGCATGCCTACTTTCAATGACTGGTGTACCACGACACCCAGGTCTCGTTGCATCTCCCCTTCTCCTATTCGGCCACCATTCAGATAATAGTCTGCTTCCTGTTTTTGCCACCAAAGTGGATAACCTCACATTTATCCACATTATACTGCATCTGCCATGCATTTGCCCACTCACAGAAGATGAACCACTCCGTTGAAATCGCCTATACTGAAGGGTAGTACGCCATTTTAGTAAGCAAAACCCGCCTCTCGCAGTGTAATCAGTGTTTTGGGGGAACAGCATGTGTGATGACACCATTAAAATGCAGAATATATCTCATCTATCAATTCACAGATTGTTGTTATTTTTCTGTTTAAATGTTTCTGCAAGTTTCTGCCTACTAAAATGGCCGCCGTGACCTACTACGGTTTTTAGGGTCGAGTGGTCTATCTTGCTCCTCTAGTATCTTTGGTTTCCACTGGTGGGAGAGTCCAGGACTAGAGGTCACAGCCTCAGAATTAGAGGACGTTCTTTGAGGAAAGTGATGAGGAGGAATTTATTTAGTCGGAGGGTGGTGGATCTGTGGAATTCTTTGCCACAGAAGACTGGAGTCCAAGTCAGTGGATGTTTTTAAGGCAGAGATAGATAGATTGTTGATCAGTGCGGGTGTCAGGGGTTATGGGGAGAAGGCAGGAGAATGGGGTCGGGAGGGAGGGAGAGATAGATCAGCCATGATTGAATAGCGGAGAAGACTTGATGGGCCGAATGGCCCAGTTCTGCTCCTGTCACTTATGACATGATCGACAATAGGTGCAGGAGGAGGCCATTCAGCCCTTCGAGCCAGCACTGCCATTCAGATTTTAGATTTAGACATACAGCGCGGAAACAGGCCCTTCGGCCCACCGAGTCCGTGCCGCCCAGCGATCCCCGCACATTAACACTATCCTACACACACTAGGGACAATTTTTACATTTACCCAGTCAATTAACCTACACACCTGTACGTCTTTGGAGTGTGGGAAGAAACCGAAGATCTCGGAGAAAACCCACGCAATGTGATCATGGCTGATCATTCTCAATCAGTACCCCGTTCCTGCCTTCTCCCCATACCCCCTGACTCCGCTATCCTTAAGAGCTCTGTCTAGCTCTCTCTTGAATGCATCCAGAGAATTGGCCTCCACTGCCTTCTGACGATCTTGTTGATGATCTCCTCCGACCCCTCTCACCCCACCCCACACCGCACCCACTCTGCCCCGTCCCCACCCCCACCCCCCACCCCTCACCCCACGCTCTCTGCCCCGTCCCCTCCCCCACCCCCCACCCCACCGTCCCCTCTCGCACTCACATGAATTCCACCCCCTCAGCCGCCGAGCGTTTGCGTCTGTCCTCCTCGTCTGAGTCCCTGTCACCGAGTGGGGAGACAGAGGGAGTGTTAGGGGGTGGGGGGGGGGGTGTGCGGAGTGTGACCCATCGGACCCCCCCCTCCCTCACCCCCAACCCCCTCCCCCACCCGCTCCCCCCTCCACCCCCTCCCCCTCCCTCCCCCACCCGCTCCACCCCCCACCCGCTCTTTGTGAGTTAACCAACTCGTTCCGGGGATCATTCCTTTCTTGCCATAGAGGGAGTACAGAGAAGGTTCACCAGATTGATCCCTGGGATGGCAGGACTTTCATATGAAGAAAGACTGGATAGACTCGGCTTGTACTTGCTGGAATTTAGAAGATTGAGGGGGGATCTTATAGAAACTTACAAAATTCTTAAGGGGCTGGACAGGCTAGATGCAGGAAGATTGTTCCCGATGTTGGGGAAGTCCAGAACAAGGGGTCACACAGTTTTAGGATAAGAGGGAAGTCTTTTAGGACCGAGGTGAGAACGTTTTTTTTTTCACACAGAGATTGGTGAATCTGTGGAATTCTCTGCCACAGAAGGTAGTTGAGGCCAGTTCATCGGCTATATTTAAGAGGGAGTTAGATGTGGCCCTTGTGGCTAAAGGGATCAGGGGGGGTATGGAGAGAAGGCAGGTACGGGATACTGAGTTTAATGATCAGCCATGATCATATTGAATGGCGGTGCGTACAGGCTCGAAGGGCCGAATGTCCTATCCCTGCACCTATTTTCTATGTTTCTATGTTTCTATGATTCCCCTGCCATGGGTAAAAGACTGTGCCTTTGCCCAATCTCATGCCCCTCCCTCTGATCAACCCTCAGTCCTATCCTACCCAACCTATGTCCAACACCCTCGTGAATCTCGGCACCCGTACCAGCTTCCCCCAGCCCCCAAAATACACACGCGTGACCCTGTGTCGTGTGTGTCCCGAGAGGCTCTAGGTTTAGGGAGCGAGGGGAGAGGTTTATAGGAGACTAGCGAAGTTGGGCCCATTCCCACACCCCCCATTCTCTCCTCCCCCAACCCCAATCTTACTCTCTCCACACCCCCCCCCCCTTTCCCCACGACCTCCCCTTTTCCCAGTACCCCTCTTTCCCAGTCCCCATTCTCAGACCCCGCCACCATTCTCTCTCCCCCAGACACACTCTTACTCTCCCCCACCCCCCCCCCCCCCCTTTCCCCACCCGGGTCTCCCGGGTGTGGGAGAGAGGAGAGAAGCAAGGGGAGAGAGGAGAGGGGAGCCCATACGCACAGACGCACAGCAGCGCCACGCTGAAATCCTTCAATAAATCAGTAGGAGGGGGGTTGCGCGAGCTCTTATTGCCTGCCACTGTATGTTTCTTTGTTTTTCCTAGTCAGATGTGCAGCACTTTGGTCAACGTGGGTTGTTTTTAAATGTGCGATACAAATAAATTGACTTGACTTGACTTGACTTATTGCGCGAGCTCTTATTTTGACGTCACACGCTGAAGGCAATGGAAAAAACGGCTGAGATCTTTTTTTGTTTACTAAAACCTCTGTAACTTAAAAAATACACGACCGAATCAAATACAAAAATCATTTTCCAGCAGCGTTCAGCGTGGTGATTAAGGCGGTGCATAAAACGGGGCGCTACGGTTCACCGTTTTTGCCGAAATCAGCCGAAATAACTGAGAGAAAAAAGGTTTTGACTTTTAAACCTCTGTAACTTAAAAAATATAGGACCGAATTAAATAAAAACATCATTTTCGGCAAGCGTCCAGCGGCGTGATTAGGCGGTGCAAAAATTGTGGCGCTACGGTTCACCGTTTTGCCGAAATCAGCCGAAATCACTGTTACAAACATATATACTCTTCTGAGTTTTAGTATATTAAGAAAGATGTGCGGGCAGATTGTTATCGCACAGAGTGAGTGCAATGTGCTGCCAGGGGCGGTGGTGGAGGTGGATACGACAGGGGCGTTTAAGAAGCTTTGAGATGGGCAGATGGATATGGAGGGAATGGAGGGATATGGATCGAGGGCAGGCAGAGGGGATGAACTTGGCATCATGTTGAGCACGGACATGGTTGGGCCGAAGGGCATGTTCCCCTTGCTGGACTGTGTTCTATGTTGGATGACACTGAGTCCATTGCCCGCCCCGGTCACACACACGCACGCGCGCACACACACACACACTCACACACACACACACACACTCACTCACTCACACACACACACACACATACACACACACACACACACACAACGCCCCAGCGCACACACTCACACACACACACACTCACACACACACTCACACACTCACACACACACACACTCACTCACACACTCACACACACACACACACTCACACACACACTCACACACTCACACTCACACACACACTCACACACTCACACACATACACACACACACACACACACACACAACGCCCCAGCACACTCACACACACTCACACACACACACTCACCCGGACGCGTCTGACACATCTGCACTCCTGTCCCAGACGGGGAAGGAAACAAAGAATTAGAGGACGTTCGTCCACTCGTATTCTCCATCCCACTCCCCCCCTCCGGCTCCGGGACTCTTCCCAAGGGGGGACCGCCCGCCACAGCTGGAGGAGGAACAGCCCCTCACGCCGACTTCAGGACAAAGTCACGCCCCGTGACGTCAGGCCCCTCCTGTTCCCGCCTCTCTCCCAGACGCCCGGTCCCGCTCCAACATTGACCGTGATATTGACTCCCTTTCCCCCCCCTCCCTCCCCCGCACCCGCTGCCCGAAACCGCCCGACGTTTCCATCGCTCCCCCCGCTCTCTTCACCGCTCCCTGCGACACCGACCCGCACTTCACGGCCTTGACATCTCCCGCCCGCTGTCTGTCTCTCTGACTCTGCGCGTTAAACAGCAACCTGATGGTCCATCAGCCCCACATCGCCTTGGTCACCCTGGTCACCCTCTCCTCTCACACCTCCCCCACCCCCACCCCTCACCCCACCCTCTCTGCACCGTCCCCTCTCCCCCCCCCCCACCCCTCACCCCACCCTCTCCCCTCCCACCACCCCTCACCCCACCCTCTCTGCACCGTCCCCTCTCCCCCCCCACCCCTCACCCCATCCTCTCTCCCCTCACCCCTCACCCCACCCTCTCTCCCCCCACCCCTCACCCCACCCTCTCTGCACCGTCCCCTCTCCACCCCCACCCCTCACCCCACCCTCTCTGCACCGTCCCCGTCCCCGTCCCCCACCCCTCACCCCACCCTCTCTGCACCGTCCCCTCTCCGTCCCCCCCACCCCTCACCCCACTCTCTCTGTTCGTTCCCCCACCCCTCACCCCACCCTCTCTGTCCGTTGCCCCCCCCCCCGGACCGGTCCCACCTCACTCACATGCTGGATGAGCGTTTCACCCTCAGTCCTCCGTGCCTGAACAGAAAGAGACAGAATTAGAGTGTGTACAGACCAGGGACGGTACCGCTGGCAGATACAGTCCACACACATTCAGCAGTTGGTCATCAATAGTAGGCGATGGGGTCTTGAGGAGCATGGAGGTGATTGAATCCCCAGAACTAGAGGGTCTGATCGAGAGGGACAGGTTGAGCAGGCTGGGTCTCTATTCATTGGAGCGCAGGAGGTTGAGGGGTGATCTTAGAGAGGTGTACAAAATCATGAGAGGAATAGATCGGGTAGATGCATAGAGTCTCTTGCCCAGAGTAGGGGAATCGAGGACCAGAGGACATAGGGTCGAGGTGAAGGGGAAAAGATTTAATCGGAATCCAAGGGGTAACATTTCCACACAGAGGGCGGTGGGTGTATGGAACGAGCTGCCAGAGTAGGTAGTTGAGGCTGGGACTACCCCAACGTGAGACAGGTACATGGATAGGGCAGGTTTGGAGGGATATGGACCAAGCTCAGGTAGGTGGGACTAGTGTAGCTGGGACATGTTGGCCGGTATGGGCAAGGTGGGCCGAAGGGCCTGTTTCCACACTGTATCACTCTGTGGCACTAAATCTTCTCCGCACCCTTTCCAGCTTCACCCAGTCCCCAAACACACACACGTGACCCTGTGTTGCGTGTGGCCCTGTACGTGAGTGTTGCCAATGTCCATTCACACAGGTGTGACAGAGTCACGCAGCTCGGACCCAGCGTGTCACTTCCACTCACCCCCCCTCCCTGAGTGCCACGTCCAGCCCCTCAGCCGCCGAGCGTCTGCGTCTGTCCTCCTCGTCTGAGTTGCTGTCCCTGAGTGGGGAGACAGAGGGAGAGTTAACGTGCAAACTCCGCGCAGACAGCGCCCGTAGTCGGGATGTGACCCGGGTCAGTGGCGCGGCAAGCGCTGTAAGGCGGCAACTCTACCGCTGCACCACCGTGGCCGCCCAGTTTAATGTCGATAAGTGTGAGGTTATCTACTTTGGTGGTAAGAATAGGAAGGCAGAGTATTATCTGAATGGTGTCAAGTTAGGAAAGGGGGACGTACAACGAGATCTGGGTGTCCTGGTGCATCAGTCACTAAAAGGAAACATGCAGGTACAGCAGGCAGTGAAGAAAGCCAATGGCATGTTGGCCTTCATAACAAGAGTTGTTGAGTATAGGAGCAAAGAGGTCCTTCTGCAGTTGTACAGGGCCCGAGTGAGACCGAACCTGCAGTACTGTGTGCAGTTTTGGTCTCCAAATTTGAAGAAGGATATTCTTGCCGTTGAGGGCGTGCAGCGTAGGTTTACTAGGTTAATTCCCGGAATGGTGGGTGTCGTACGTTGAAAGACTGGAGCGACTAGGCTTGTACACACTGGAATTTAGAAGGATGAGAGGGGATCTTATCGAAACATATAAGATTATTAAGGGGTTGGGCAGGTTAGAGGCAGGAAACATGTTCCCAATGTTGGGGGAGTCCAGAACCAGGGGCCACAGTGTAAGAATAAGGGGTAGGTCATTTAGAACAGAGATGATGAAAAACTTTTTCAGTCAGAGAGTTGTGAATCTGTGGAATTCTCTGCCTCAGAAGGCAGCGGGGGCCAATTCTCTGAATGCATTCAAGAGAGAGCTAGACAGAGCTCTTAACGATAGTGGAGTCAGGGGGTATGGGGTGAAGGCAGGAACGGGGTACTGATTGAGAATGATCAGCCATGATCACATTGAATGGTGGTGCTGGCTTGAAGGGCCAAATTGCCTACTCCTGCACCTATTATCTATTGTCAGTGACAAGTTTAAATAATGTCAACTTGTTTAAAGGCGATTAATATCACAGTTTAATTCACCAGTAATTTACTTCATTGTCACGTGTACTGAGGTACGGTGAAAAGATTTTACTTTGTGGGAAAGAACTGCAGCTCAGACTCACCCGGATGCATCTGACATATCTGAATTCCTGTCCCGGACGGGGAAGGAAACAAAGAATTAGGGGACGTTCGTACACCAGCGGCCCCTCACTCGAATTCTCCAGCCCACTGCCCCTCCTCTCCCAACCCCCCCCCCCCCCCCCATCCCTCACCCCACCCTCTCTGCACCATCCCCTCTCTCCCCCAGTTTAATGTGGATAAGTGTGAGGTTATCCACTTTGGTGGTAAGAATAAGAAGGCAGAGTATTATCTGAATGGTGTCAAGTTAAGAAAAGGGGACGAACAACGAGATCTGGGTGTCCTAGTGCATCAGTCACTGAAAGGAAGCATGCAGGTACAGCAGGCAGTGAAGAAAGCCAATGGAATGTTGGCCTCCATAACAAGAGGAGTTGAGTATAGGAGCAAAGAGGTACTTCTGCAGTAGTACAGGGCCATAGTGAGACCGCACCTGGAGTACTGTGTCCAGTTTTGGTCTCCAAATTTGAGGAAGGATATTCTTGCTGTTGAGGGCGTGCAGCATAGGTTTGCTAGGTTAATTCCCGGAATGGAGGGACTGTCATAGGTTGAAAGACTGGAGCGACTCGGCTTGTGTACACTGGAATTTAGAAGGATGAGAGGGGATCTTATCGAAACATATAAGATTATTAAGGGGTTGGACACATTAGAGGCAGGAAACATGTTCCCAATATTGGGGTAGTCCAGAACCAGGGGCCACAGTTTAAGAATAAGGGGTAGGCCATTTAGAACAGAAATGCGGAAAAACGTTTTCAGTCAGACAGTTATATATCTGAGGAATTCTCTGCCTCAGAAGGCAGTGGAGGCCAATTCTCTGAATGCATTCGAGAGAGCTAAATAGAGCTCTTACGGATAGCGGAGTCAGGGGGTATGGGGAGATGGCAGGAACGGGGTACTGATTGAGAATGATCAGCCATGATCACATTGAATGGTGGTGCTGGCTCGAAGGGCCGAATGGCCTACTCCTGTACCTATTGTCTATTGTCAGTGAGAAGTTTAAATAATGTCAACTTGTTTAGGGGCGATTAATATCACAGTTTAATTCACCAGTAATTTACTTCATTGTCACGTGTACTGAGGTACGGTGAAAAGATTTTACTTTGTGGGAAAGAACTGCAACTCAGACTCACCCGGACGCATCTGACATATCTGAACTCCTGTCCCGGAAGGGGAAAGAAACAAAGAAATTAGGGGACGTTCGTACACCAGCGGCCCCTCACTCAAATTCTCCAGCCCACTCCCCCTCCTCTCCCACCCCCCCCCCCACCCCTCACCCCACCCTCTCTGCACCGTCCCCTCTCTCCCCTCACCCCACCCTCTTCTCCCCCCCACCCCTCACCCCACCCTCTCTGTCCTTCCCTTCCCCCCCGGACTCACTCACATGCTGGATGAGCGTTTCACCCTCAGTCCTCCGTGTCTGAACAGAAAGAGACAGAATTAGAGTGTGTACAGACCAAGGACGGGACCGCTGGCAGATACAGTCCACACACATTCAGCAGTTGGTCATCAATAGTAGGCGATGGGATCTTGAAGAGCATGGAGGTGATTGAATCCCCAGAACTAGAGGGTCTGATCGAGAGGGACAGGTTGAGCAGGCTGGGTCTCTATTCCTTGGAGCGCAGGAGGATGAGGGGTGATCTTAGAGAGGTGTACAAA
The DNA here is from genome assembly GCF_053455715.1 of Rhinoraja longicauda. Classification (NCBI taxonomy): domain Eukaryota; kingdom Metazoa; phylum Chordata; class Chondrichthyes; order Rajiformes; family Arhynchobatidae; genus Rhinoraja; species Rhinoraja longicauda. Next base: position 18,324,277 of record NC_135971.1, on the reverse strand, counting down.
ATCATGAGAGGAATAGATCGGTTAGATGCACAGAGTCTCTTGCCCAGAGTAGGAGAATCGAGGACCAGAGGACATAGGGTCGAGGTGAAGTGGAAAAGATTTAATCGGAATCCGAGGGGTACCGTTTCCACACAGAGGGTGGTGGGTGTATGGAACGAGCTGCCAGAGTAGGTAGTTGAGGCTGGGACTACCCAACGTTTAAGAAACAGTGAGACAGGTACATGGATAGTTCAGGTTTGGAGGGATATGGACCAAGCTCAGGTAGGTGGGACTATTGTAGCTGGGACATATCATATCATATATATACAGCCAGAAACAGGCCTTTTCGGCCCACCAAGTCCGTGCCGCCCAGCGATCCCCGTACATTAACACTATCCTACACCCACTAGGGACAATTTTTACATTTACCCAGCCAATTAACCTACATACCTGTACGTCTTTGGAGTGTGGGAGGAAACCGAAGATCTCGGAGAAAACCCACGCAGGTCACGGGGAGAACGTACAAACTCCTTACAGTGCAGCACCCGTAGTCAGGATCGAACCTGATTCTCCGGCGCTGCATTCGCTGTAAAGCAGCAACTCTACCGCTGCGCTACCGTGCCGCCCATGTTGGCCGGTATGGGCAAGTTGGGCCGAAGGGCCTGTTTCCACACTGTATCACTCTGTGCCACTAAATCTTCTCCGCACCCTTTCCAGCTTCACCCAGTCCCCAAACACACACGCGTGACCCTGTGTTGCATGTGGCCCTGCACGTGCGTGTTGCCAATGTCCTTTCACACACGTGTGACAGAGTCACGCAGCTTGGACCCAGCGCGTCACTTCCACTCACCCCCACTCCCTGAGTGCCACGTCCAGCCCCTCAGCCGCCGAGCGTCTGCGTCTGTCCTCCTCGTCGGAGTTGCTGTCCCTGAGTGGGGAGACAGAGGGAGAGTTAACGTGCAAACTCCGCGCAGACAGCGCCCGAAGTCGGGACCCTACCCGGGTCAGCGGCGCGGCAAACGCTGTAAGGCGGCAACTCTACCGCTGCACCACCGTGACCGCCCAGTTTAATGAGGATAAGTGTGAGGTTATCCACTTTGGTGGTAAGAATAGGAAGGCAGAGTATTATCTGAATAGTGTCAAGTTAGGAAAAGGGGAAGTACAACGAGATCTGGGTGTCCTAGTGCATCAGTCACTGAAAGGAAGCATGCAGGTACAGCAGGCAGTGAAGAAAGCCAATGGCATGTTGGCCTTCATAACAAGAGGAGTTGAGTATAGGAGCAAAGAGGTCCTTCTGCAGTTGTACAGGGCCCTAGCTTGTACGCACTGGCTTGTATACACCTGAATTTAGAAGGATGAGAGGGGATCTTATCGAAACGTATAAGATTATTAAGGGGTTGGGCACGTTAGAGGCAGGAAACATGTTCCCAATGTTGAGGGAGTCCAGAACCAGGGGCCACAGTTTAAGAATAAAGGGTAGGCCATTTAGAACAGAGATGAGGAAAAACATTTTCAGTCAGAGAGTTGTGAATCTGTGGAATTCTCTGCCTCAGAAGGCAGTGGAGGCCAATTCTCTGAATGCGTTCAAGAGAGAGCTGGATAGAGCTCTTACGGATAGCGGAGTCAGGGGGTATGGGGAGAAGGCAGGAACGGGGTACTGATTGAGAATGATCAGCCATGATCACATTGAATGGTGGTGCTGGCTCGAAGGGCCGAATGGCCTCCTCCTATTGTCTATTGTCAGTGAGAAGTTTAAATAATATCAACTTGTTTAAGGGCAATTAATATCACAGTTTAATTCACCAGTAATTTACTTCATTGTCATGTGTACCGAAGTACGGTGAAAAGATTTTACTTTGTGGGAAAGAACTGCAGCTCAGACTCACCCGGACGCATCTGACATATCTGAACTCCTGTCCCGGACGGGGAAAGAAACAAAGAATTAGGGGACGTTCGTACACCAGCGGCCCCTCATTCAAATTCTCCAGCCCACTACACTCCTCTCCCACCCCCCCCCCCACCCCTCACCCCACCATCTCTGCACCTTCCCCTCTCCCCCCCAGTTTAATGTGGATAAGTGTGAGGTTATCCACTTTGGTGGTGAGAATAAGAAAGCAGAGTATTATCTGAATGGTGTCAAGTTGGGAAAAGGGGACGTACAACGAGATCTGGGTGTCCTCGTGCATCAGTCACTGAAAGGAAGCATGCAGGTACAGCAGGCAGTGAAGAAAGCCAATGGACTGTTGGCCTTCATAACAAGAGGAGTTGAGTATAGGAGCAAAGAGGTACTTCTGCAGTTGTACAGGGCCCTAGTGATACCGCACCTGGAGTACTGTGTGCAGTTTTGGTCTCCAAATTTGAGGAAGGATATTCTTGCTATTGAGGGCGTGCAGCATAGGTTTACTAGGTTAATTCCCGGAATGGCGGGACTATCGTACGTTGAAAGACTGGAGCGACTAGAATACACTGGAATTTAGAAGGATGAGAGGAGATCTTATCGAAACATATAAGATTATTAAGGGGTTGGACACATTAGAGGCAGGAAACATGTTCCCAATATTGGGATAGTCCAGAACCAGGGGCCACAGTTTAAGAATAAGGGGTAGGCCATTTAGAACAGAGATGAGGAAAAACGTTTTCAGTCAGACAGTTAAATATCTGTGGAATTCTCTGCCTCAGAAGGCAGTGGAGGCCAATTCTCTGAATGCATTCAAGAGAGAGCTAGATAGAGCTCTTAAGGATAGCGGAGTCAAGGGGGTATGGGGAGAAGGCAGGAACGGGGTACTGATTGAGAATGATCAGCCATGATCACATTGAATGGCTCGAAGGGCCGAATGGCGTACTCCTATTGTCTATTGTCAGTGAGAAGTTTAAATAATATCAACTTGTTTAAGGGCGATTAATATCACAGTTTAATTCACCAGTAATTTACTTCATAGTCACGTGTACCGAGGTACGGTGAAAAGATTTTACTTTGTGGGAAAGAACTGCAGCTCAGACTCACCCGGACGCATCTGACATATCTGAACTCCTGTCCCGGACGGGGAAGGAAACAAAGAATTAGGGGACGTTCGTACACCAGCGGCCCCTCACTCGAATTCTCCAGCCCACTCCCCCTCCTCTCCCACCCCCCCCACCCCTCACCCCTCCCTCTCTGTCCGTTGCCCCCCCCCCCCCCCCAGACCGGTCCCACCTCACTCACATGCTGGATGAGCGTTTCACCCTCAGTCCTCTGTGTCTGAACAGAAAGAGACAGAATTAGAGTGTGTACAGACCAGGGACGGGACCGCTGGCAGATACAGTCCACACACATTCAGCAGTTGGTCATCAATAGTAGGCGATGGGGTCTTGAAGAGCATGGAGGTGATTGAATCCCCAGAACTAGAGGGTCTGATCGAGAGGGACAGGTTGAGCAGGCTGGGTCTCTATTCCTTGGAGCGCAGGAGGATGAGGGGTGATCTTAGAGAGGTGTACAAAATCATGAGAGGAATAGATCGGTTAGATGCACAGAGTCTCTTGCCCAGAGTAGGAGAATCGAGGACCAGAGGACATAGGGTCGAGGTGAAGTGGAAAAGATTTAATCGGAATCCGAGGGGTACCGTTTCCACACAGAGGGTGGTGGGTGTATGGAACGAGCTGCCAGAGTAGGTAGTTGAGGCTGGGACTACCCAACGTTTAAGAAACAGTGAGACAGGTACATGGATAGTTCAGGTTTGGAGGGATATGGACCAAGCTCAGGTAGGTGGGACTATTGTAGCTGGGACATATCATATCATATATATACAGCCAGAAACAGGCCTTTTCGGCCCACCAAGTCCGTGCCGCCCAGCGATCCCCGTACATTAACACTATCCTACACCCACTAGGGACAATTTTTACATTTACCCAGCCAATTAACCTACATACCTGTACGTCTTTGGAGTGTGGGAGGAAACCGAAGATCTCGGAGAAAACCCACGCAGGTCACGGGGAGAACGTACAAACTCCTTACAGTGCAGCACCCGTAGTCAGGATCGAACCTGATTCTCCGGCGCTGCATTCGCTGTAAAGCAGCAACTCTACCGCTGCGCTACCGTGCCGCCCATGTTGGCCGGTATGGGCAAGTTGGGCCGAAGGGCCTGTTTCCACACTGTATCACTCTGTGCCACTAAATCTTCTCCGCACCCTTTCCAGCTTCACCCAGTCCCCAATCACACACGCGTGACCCTGTGTTGCGTGTGGCCCTGCACGTGCGTGTTGCCAATGTCCTTTCACACACGTGTGACAGAGGCACGCAGCTCGGACCCAGCGTGTCACTTCCACTCACCCCCCCTCCCTGAATGCCACGTCCAGCCCCTCAGCCGCCGAGCGTCTGCGTCTGTCCTCCTCGTCTGAGTTGCTGTCCCTGATTGCGGAGACAGAGGGAGAGTTAACGTGCAAACTCCGCACAGACAGCGCCCGAAGTCGGGATCCGACCCGGGTCAGCGGCGCGGTAAGCGCTGTAAGGCGGCAACTCTACTACTGCACCACCGTGGCCGCCCAGTTTAATGTGGATAAGTGTGAGGTTATCCACTTTGGTGGTAAGAATAGGAAGGCAGAGTATTATCTGAATGGTGTCAAGTTAGGATAAGGGGACGTACAACGAGATCTGGGTGTCCTAGTGCATCAGTCACTGAAAGGAAGCATGCAGGTACAGCAGGCAGTGAAGAAAGCCAATGGCATGTTGGCCTTCATAACAAGAGGAGTTGAGTATAGGAGCAAAGAGGTCCTTCTGCAGTTGTACAGGACCCTAGCTTGTAAGCACTGGAATTTAGAAGGATGAGAGGGGATCTTATCGAAACGTATAAGATTATTAAGAGGTTGGGCACGTTAGAGGCAGGAAACATGTTCCCAATGTTGGGGGAGTCCAGAACGAGGGGCCACAGTTTAAGAATAAGGGGTAGGCCATTTAGAACAGAAATGAGGAAAAACGTTTTCAGTCAGAGAGTTGTGAATCTGTGGAATTCTCTGCCTCAGAAGGCAGTGGAGGCCAATTCTCTGAATGCATTCAAGAGAGAGCTAGATAGAACTCTTAAGGATAGCGGAGTCAGGGGTATGGGGAGAAGGCAAAAACGGGGTACTGATTGAGAATGATCAGCCATGATCACATTGAATGGTGGTGCGGGCTCGAAGGGCCGAATGGCCTCCTCCTATTGTCTATTGTCAGTGAGAAGTTTAAATAATGTCAACTTGTTTAAGGGCGATTAATATCACAGTTTAATTCACCAGTAATTTACTTCATTGTCGCGTGTACCGAGGTACGGTGAAAAGATTTTACTTTGTGGGAAAGAACTGCAGCTCAGACTCACCCGGACGCATCTGACATATCTGAACTCCTGTCCCGGACGGGGAAGGAAACAAAGAATTAGGGGACGTTCGTACACCAGCGGTCCCTCACTCGAATTCTCCAGCCCACTCCCCTTCCTCTTCCACCCCCCCCCCACCCCTCACCCCACCCTCTCTGCACCTTCCCCTCTACCCCCCAGTTTCATGGGGATAAGTGTGAGGTTATCCACTTTGGTGGTAAGAATAGGAAGGCAGAGTATTATCTGAATGGTGTCAAGTTAGGAAAAGGGGACATACAACGAGATCTGGGTGTCCTAGTGCATCAGTCACTGAAAGGAAGCATGCAGGTACAGCAGGCAGTGAAGAAAGCCAATGGAATGTTGGCCTTCATAACAAGAGGAGTTGAGTATAGGAGCAAAGAGGTCCTTCTGCAGTTGTACAGGGCCCTAGTGAGACCGCACCTGGAGTACTGTGTGCAGTTTTGGTCTCCAAATTTGAGGAAGGATATTCTTGCTATTGAGGGCGTGCAGCGTAAGTTTACTAGGTTAATTCCCGGAATGGCGGGACTATCATATGTTGAAAGACTGGAGCGACTAGGCTTGTATACACTGGAATTTAGAAGGATGAGAGGGGATCTTATCGAAACATATAAGATTATTAAGGGGTTGGACACATTAGAGGCAGGAAACATGTTCCCAATATTGGGGGAGTCCAGAACCAGGGGCCACAGTTTAAGAATAAGGGGTAGGCCATTTAGACGAGAGATGAGGAAAAACGTTTTCAGTCAGACAGTTGTGAATCTGTGGAATTCTCTGCCTCAGGAGGCAGTGGAGGCCAATTCTCCGAATGCATTCAAGACAGAGCTGGATAGAGCTCTTAAGGATAGCGGCGTCAGGGGGTATGGGGAGAAGGCAGGAACGGGGTACTGCTTGAGAATAATCAGCCATGATCACATTGAATGGTGGTGCTTGCTCGAGGGCCGAATGGCCTCCTCCTATTGTCTATTGTCAGTGAGAAGTTTAAATAATATCAACTTGTTTAAGGGCGATTAATGTCACAGTTTAATTCACCAGTAATTTACTTCATTGTCACGTGTACTGAGGTACGGTGAAAAGATTTTACTTTGTGGGAAAGAACTGCAGCTCAGACTCACCCGGACGCATCTGACATATCTGAACTCCTGTCCCAGACGGGGAAGGAAACAAAGAATTAAGGGACGTTCGTACACCAGCGGCCCCTCACTCGAATTCTCCAGCCCACTCCCCCTCCGCTCACACCCCCCCCCACCCCTCACCCCACCCTCTCTGCACCGCCCCTCCCTTCCCCCCACCCCCATCCCACCCTCTCTGCACCGTCCCCTCTCCCCTCCCCACCCCTCACCCCACCCTCTCTGCACCCCACCCTCTCTCCCCCCTCACCCCCATCCCACCCTCTCTGCACCATCCCCTCTCCCCTCCCCACCCCTCACCCCACCCTCTCTGCACCCCACCCTCTCTCCCCTCTCACCCCTCACCCCAACCTCTCTGCACCCCACCCTCTCTCCCCCCTCACCCCCATCCCACCCTCTCTGCACCGTCCCCTCTCCCCCCCCACCCCTCTCTCCCCCCCCCACCCCTCACGCCACCCTCTCTGTCCGTTGCCCCCCCCCCAGACCGGTCCCACCTCACTCACATGCTGGATGAGCGTTTCACCCTCAGTCCTCCGGGTCTGAATAGAAGGAGACAGAATTAGAGTGTGTCCAGACCAGGGACGGGACCGCTGGCAGATACAGTCCACACACATTCAGCAGTTTGGTCATCAATAGTAGGCGATGGGGTCTTGAAGACTATCTTAAAATGTTCTGCCGAACATCTTAAATATGCCAGCATGAGGATATCGCCACTCCTTGCTATTTATTTGACTGGCTTTCTGCTTCATGGCTTGTTACCAGACTCATTGTTGTCTGTTGTGTTAGTGCCAGTCATGATAGACAATAGACAATAGATGCAGGAGGAGGCCATTCAGCCCTTCGAGCCAGCACCGCCATTCAATGTGATCATGGCTGATCATTCTCAATCAGTACCCCGTTCCTGCCTTCTCCCCATACCCCCTGACACCGCTATCCTTTAGAGCTCTATCCAGCTCTCTCTTGAAAGCATTCAGAGAATTGGCCTCCACTGCCTTCTGAGACAGAGAATTCCACAGATTCACAACTCTCTGAGTGAAAAAGTTTTTCTTTATCTCCGTTCTAAATGGCCTACCCCTTATTCTTAAAATGTGGCCCCTGGTTCTGGACTCCCCCAACATCGGGAACATGTTTCCTGCCTCTAACGTGCCCAAACCCTTAATAATTTTATATGTTTCGATAAGATCCCCTCTGATCCTTCTAAATTCCAGCGTACACAAGCCTAGTCGCTCCAGTCTTTCAACACACGACAGTCCCGCCATTCCGGGAATTAACCTAGTGAACCTACGCTGCACGCCCTCAATAGCAAGAATGTCCTTCCTCAAATTCTGAGACCAAAACTGCACACAGTACTCCAGGTGTGGTTTTACTAGGGCCCTGTACAACTGCACACAGTACTCCAGGTGCGGTCTCATTAGGGCCTAGGTACAAGCAAACATTCTCTTACGCGAGTTTAGTGCGTGTCCAGGTGGAGTGAAGATGTCTCTGCTCAGAGCATATTGTACACCACTCACTACTGCACACTTGTGCTCAAACTACAGAAAAGCAATTTTACAGAGACCTCAGGTTGCTTATAATGATGCCATGAGAATAGTAGAGGAAACCTAGATAGTGAAATGTTTATGGCTGCAGGAGTCAGTACTTGACAAACTGCCTTAAGAAATCTTATATATAAATTTATTTGCCGGATTAATGTGGATAAGTGTGAGGTTATCCACTTTGGAGGTAAGAATAGGAAGGCAGAGTAGTATTATCTGAATGGTGTCAAGTTAGGAAAAGGGGACGTACAACGAGATCTGGTTGTCCTAGTGCATCAGTCACTGAAAGGAAGCATGCAGGTACAGCAGGCAGTGAAGAAAGCCAATGGAATGTTGGCCTTCATAACAAGAGGAGTTGAGTAAAGGAGCAAAGAGGTCCTTCTGCAGTTGTACAGGGCCCTAGTGAGACCGAACCTGGAGTACTGTGTGCAGTTTTGGTCTCCAAATTTGAGGAAGGATATTCTTGCTATTGAGGGCATGCAGCGCAGGTTTACTAGGATAATTCTCGGAAAGGGCGGGACTGTCGTATGTTGAAAGACTGGAGCGACGAGGTTGTATACACTGGAATTTAGAAGGATGAGAGGGGATCTGATCGAAGCGTATAAGATTATTAAGGGGTTGGACAAGTTAGAGGCAGGAAACATGTTCCCAATGTTGGGGGAATCCAGAACAAGGGGCCACAGTTTAAGAATAAGGGGTAGGCCATTTAGAACGGAGATGAGGAAAAACTTTTTCAGTCAGAGAGTTGTGAATCTGTGGAATTCTCTGCCTCAGAAGGCAGTGGAGGCCAATTCTCTGAATGCATTCAAGAAAGAGCTAGATAGAGCTTTTAAGGATAACGGAGTCAGGGGGTATGGGGAGAAGGCAGGAACGGGATACTGATTGAGAATGAGCAGCCATGATCACATTGAATGGCGGTGCTGGCTCGAAGGGCCAAATGGCCTACTCCTGCACCATGTACCTGTCTATTGTCTACTGTCTATTGTCTATTGACTCTGAAAATGAAATCATTTTGGCCTTATCAAACCTAAGGTTTAGCACTACATGCTACGAATCCCAGCTGTGGAGACATTGGTATAGTTGGCTTGTTGTGGGACACTGATTTGTTTAAAATCATGTATTGTGCTTTTGTATGTAATTTATTAGGGTCTTATATGTAATTTACTCTTTGTAATGTCTTGTCTTTTATTTGGACCCTGAATCTGTAATAAAAGTATTGTTGTTGCTGTTGTAAAAACCCAGGACCAGAGGGTGTGAGCTACAGGGAGAGGTTGAGCAGGCTGGGTCTCTATTCCCTTGGAGCGCAGGAGGATGAGGGGTGATCTTATAGAGGTGTACAAAATCGTGAGAGGAATAGTTCGGGTAGATGCCCAGAGTCTCTTGCCCAGAGTAGGGGAATCGTGGACCAGAGGACAGAGATTCACGGTGAAGGGGAAAAGATTTAATAGGAATCTGAGGGGTAACCTTTTCACACCGAGGGTGGTGGGTGTATGGAACGAGCTGCCAGAGGAGGTAGTTGAGGCTGGGACTATCCCAACGTTTAAGAAACAGTCAGACAGGTACATGGATAGGACAGGTTTGAAGGGATGTGGACCAAACGCAGGCAGGTGGGACTAGTGTAGCTGGGACAAGTTGGCTGGTGTTGGTGAGTTGGGCCCTGGGGCCTGTTACCGCACTGTATCAATCAGTGCACCATCTCTCCACCCTCCCCTCTCTCCCCCCCCCACCCCTCACCCCACCCTCTCTCCCCCCCCCACCCCTCACCCCACCCTCTCTCCCACCCCTCACCCCACCCTCTCTGTACCATCCCCTCTCTCCCCCCCCCCACCCCTCACCCCACCCTCTCTGTCCGTTCACACCCCCTGGACCGGTCCCACTCACCTCCTGGACGAGCATTTCCCCCTCCGTCTTCCGTGTCTGAACGGAAAGAGACAGAATTAGAGGCCGGTATGGGCCAGTTATCATATCATATCATATACATACAGCCGGAAACAGGCCTTTTCGGCCCTCCAAGTCCGTGCCGCCCAGTGATCCCCGTACATTAACACTATCCTACACCCACTAGGGACATTTTTTACATTTACCCAGCCAATTAACCTACATACCTGTACGTCTTTGTGTTTGCACAATGTATCCCTCTATGACTCTATGCACGAGTGGTCTGGAGAGGGTGGCGCAGCGGCAGAGTTGCTGCCTCACGGCGCCAGAGACCCGGGTTCCATCCGGGCTACGGGATGCTGTCTGTACGGAGTTTGCAAGTTCTCCCCGTGACCCGCGTGGGTTTTCTCCGGGAGCTCTGGTTCCATTCCGACACTCCAAAGCCGTACAGGTTTGTAGGTTAATTGGCTTGGTAGAAATGTAAAATTGTCCCTAATGTGTGTGGGATAGTGCTAATGTGCGGGGATCGCTGGTCGGCGCGGACCCGGTGGGCCGAAGGGCCTGTTTCCGCGCTGCATCTCTAACTAATCCAAACAAATGAGTCTGAAGAAGGGTCTCGACCCGAAACGTCACCCATTCCTTCTCTCCTGAGATGCTGCCTGACTTGCTGAGTTACTCCAGCATTTTGTGAATAAATACCTTTGATTTGTACCAGCATCTGCAGTTATTTTCTTACACAAACAAATGAGGGATTGGACGGGCTAGTTGCGGTTAAAATGTTCCCCATGTTGGGGGAGTCCAGAACCAGGGGTCACCCAGTTTAAGAATAAGGGGTCGGCCATTTAGGACTGGGATGAGGAAAAACTCTTTCACCCAGAGAGTTGTGAATCTGTGGAATTCTCTGCCACAGAGGGCAGTGGAGGCCAATTCACTGGATGTTTTCAAGAGAGAGCTAGATTTAGCTCTTCGTGCTAACGGACTCAAGGGGTGTGGGGAGAAAGCAGGAACGGGCTACTGATTCTGGACGATCAGCCATGAAAGTATTGTTGTTGCTGTTGTAAAAACCCAGGACTAGAGGGTGTGAGCTACAGGGAGAGGTTGAGTGGGCTGGGTCTCTATTCCTTGGAGCGCAGGTGGATGAGGGGTGAACTTATAGAGGCGTATAAAATCGTGAGAGGAATAGTTCGGGTAGACGCCCAGAGTCTCTTGCCCAGAGTAGGGGAATCGTGGACCAGAGGACACAGGGTCAAGGTGAAGGGGAAAAGATTTAATAGGAATCTGAGGGGGTAACTTTTTCACACAGAGGGTGGCGGGTAACAGAATGGCGGTGCTGGCTCGAAGGGCCGAAAGGCCTCCTCCTGCACCTCCGTTCGATGTTTACTCTGAGGAACATGAGGTCGAAGCTGTTTTTGTTTGACCTTCCCACAGGGAGATCTGGTTCATCAAGACTGGGAACTCCAACTGGCCGCTCCTGCACCCGTTTCCCACGTTTCTACGCGCAAGGGATGATCGGCGAGGGTAGGGTGGTAGATGTTATCTACCTGGTCATTGTCGGGCTGAAACGTACCTTCTGCGGAGCGACACAAAGAAGGTGGTGTCGTTAAACTGGGCATTGTCGTCGCTCAGGGTCTGGTTGAAGAGGCTGCCTTCCAGTTCGACATTCCCAAACCCGGCCTGCCTGACGAACACCTCCATACTCGGGAAACGTTGGATAAACACCTGGAGGATGTCAACACAAGATCTCATGGACCTTCTCCTGCTTTCGCCTGGCACTTCAGCAATAGATCGGGTGGATCGGATCGCTCAGAGTCCCTTGCCCAGAGTAGGGAAATAGAGAAGCCGAGGGCATAGGTTTCAGGTGAGGCGGGGGGACAGATTTAATCGGAAACCTGAGGGGTAACGTTTTCACACAAAGGGTGGTGGGTGTGTGGAACGAGCTGCCAGGAGCCGCGGTAGAGTTGCTGCCTTGCAGCGCCGGAGACCCGCGGCCGATTCCATCTACGGGCGCTGTCGCTACGGAGTTTGTACGTTCTCCCCGTGACCGCGCATGGCAGCGAAAACAAAGGGGGACCCAGCGTGGGGGGGGGGGGGGGGGGGGGATTGGGGGGGGGGGGGCGCCGAGAAGAAAGGAGGGCCATTGGGAATTAAATGGAATATTTTGTAACTTTGTCAGCACCCTACATGTGGTGACTCTTTGTTGGTGAACTGGTGTTTGCAAAACAAAGAATCTCACCGTGACATGCCACATGTGATAATAAAGTGTCATTCATCCATCCATCCATCCACCTCTCCATTCATTCATTCATTCATTCATTCATTCATTCATTCATTCATTCCTTTATTCATTCATTCATTCATTCATTCATTCATTCATTCCTTCATTCATTCATTCATTCATTCATCCATCCATTCATTCATTCATTCATTCATTCATTCATCCATCCATCCACCTCTCCATTCATCCATCCATCCATCCATTCATTCATTCCTTCATTTATTCCTTCATTCATTCATTCATCCATCCATCCATTCATTCATTTGTGGAATTCTCTGCCACAGAAGGTAGTTGAGGCCAGTTCATTGGCTATATTTAAGAGGGAGCTAGATGTGGCCCTTGTGGCTAAAGGGATCAGGGGGTATGGAGAGAAGGCAGGTACGGGATACTGAGCTGGATGATCAACCTTGATCATATTGAATGGCGGTGCAGGCTCGAAGGGCCGAATGGCCTACTCCTGCACCTATTTTCTATGTTTAAATGTTTCATTCCTTCATTTATTCCTTAATTTATTCCTTCATTCCTTCATTCATTCATTCCTTCATTGGAGAACCAGTGGACATCGGTTTGAGGTGAGGGAGGGTGGTGTGGAAAGATTCAGTAGGAAGCTGAGGGGTAACTTTCTTCACACAAAGGGTGGTGGATATATGGAACCAGCTGGTGGAGGAGATAGTTGAGGCAGGTAGCATCACAGCGTTTATAAAGCAATTGGACAGGTACATGGACAGGATGGGTTTAGAGGGATACGGGCCAAACGCAGGCAGGTGGGACCAGTAGATGGGGCACGTTGGTGGGCAGGGGCAGGTTGGGCTGAAAGGCCTGTTTCCGATGAGTCTACTCACACAGGGGTCTGTGGGTGTTGGAGGGTTGGCCTGGACCTCTCCGGGAAGCAGCTTGAAAAGGTTCCTTTCTCCATTCTCGGCCACCGAGAGGAGCAGATGCCTTGTCCTTCGAATCCGTGTCCCTGAGGGAAAGGAAGAGTTGGGGTGGGTGGAGAGGTACCATCAGTCACCTCTCGCCCACATCGAACAGCCACCGCAGTCTTGCTGAACGGCGATGCTCGGAGCTTGCAGGGGACGGTCCCATCACAACCCATGGAGGTCATTGACTTCACCACTGATTTCCATCCTGCACTTGGACCATCTCCTCCGACACCATGCCTCCCCGATTTTGGTCTCACCGTCTCCATCACAAGAGATAGAAACATAGAAACATAGAAAATAGGTGCAGGAGTAGGCCATTCGGCCCTTCGAACCTGCACCGCCATTCAATATGATCATGGCTGATCATCCAACTCAGTATCCCGTACCTGCCTTCTCTCCATACCCCCTGATCCCTTTAGCCACAAGGGCCACATCTAACTCCCTCTTAAATATAGCCAATGAAATGGCCTCAACTACCCTCTGTGGCAGAGAATTCCACAGATTCACCACTCTCTGTGTGAAAAAAACGTTCTCATCTCGGTCCTAAAAGACTTCCCCCTTATCCTTAAACGGTGACCCCTTGTTCTGGACTTCCCCAACATCGGGAACAATCTTCCTGCATCTAGCCTGTCCAACCCCTTAAGAATTTTGTAAGTGTCTATAAGATCCCCCCTCAATCTTCTAAATTCCAGCGAGTACAAGCCGAGTCTATCCAGTCTTTCTTCATATGAAAGTCCTGCCATCCCAGGAATCAATCTGGTGAACCTTCTCTGTACTCCCTCTATGGCAAGAATGTCTTTCCTCAGATTAGGAGACCAAAACTGTACGCAATACTCCAGGTGCGGTCTCACCAATGCCCTGTACAACTGCAGCAGAACCTCCCTGCTCCTATACTTAAATCCCCTCGCTATGAATGCCAACATACCAATCGCTTTTTTCACTGCCTGCTGCACCTGCATGCCTACTTTCAATGACTGGTGCACCACGACACCCAGGTCTCGTTGCATCTCCCCTTTTCCTAATCAGCCACCATTCAGATAATAGTCTGCTTTCCTGTTCTTGCCACCAAAGTGGATAACCTCACATTTATCCACATTGCATCTGCCATGCATTTGCCCACTCACCTAACCTATCCAAGTCAACTTGCAGCCTCCTAGCATCCTCCTCACAGCTAACAGTCTTTCTACTATCGACTGACATCTATTTTACTATAAACTATCTACTGACGTCTATTTTAAACCTGCTGAATCCCACAACTATCTAGACTAAATGGGGCAGCACGGTGGTGCAGCGGTAGAGTTGCTGCCTCACAGCGCCGGAGACCCGGGTCCAAGCCAGACTAAGGGGGCTGTCTGTGCGGAGTTTGTACGTTCTCCCCCGTGACCTGCGTGGGTTTTCTCCGGGTGCTCCGGTTTCCTCCCACGGTCCAAAGACGTGCATAGGTTAATTTGGCTTCGGTAAAATTGTAAATTGTCCCTTGTGTGTCGGGCCGTGCTAGTGTACTGGTATTTAGTCTAGATAGTTGTGGGAGTCAGTATGTTTAAAATAAACGTCAGTAGATAGTTTATCTCTTGTGATGGAGGCGGTGAGACCAAAAAAGGGGAGGCATGTTGTCAGAGGAGATGGTCCAAGTGCAGGATGGAAATCGGTGGTGAAGTCAATGACCTCCATGGGTGATTGCTGGCCTAAACGGACAATAGACAATAGAGAATAGACAACAGGTGCAGGAGGAGGCCATTCGGCCCTTCGAGCCTGTACGCACCGCCATTCAATGTGATCATGGCTGATCATTCTCAATCAGTACCCCGTTCCTGCCTTCTCCCCCTGACTCCGCTATCCTTAAGAGCTCTATCTAGCTCTCTCTTGAATGCATTCAGAGAATTGGCCTCCACTGCCTTCTGAGGCAGAGAATTCCACAGATTCACAACTCTCTGACTGAAAAGGTTTTTCCTCATCTCAGTTCTAAATGGCCTACCCCTTATTCTTAAACTGTGTGGCCCCTTGTTCTGGACTCCCCCAACATTGGGAACATGTTTCCTGCCTCTAACGTGTCCAACCCCTTAAGAATCTTATACGTTTCGATAAGGTCCACTCTCATCCTTCTAAATTCCAGTGTATACACACGGACTCGGTGGGCCGAAGGGCTTGTTTCTGCGCTGCAGTTATAGAGCCTAAAGTAAAGTCTAAAGTTTAGTACAGGCATCACAGATGAGGGCAAGCTGTGTCACCATGCACCATTCCCACATCGACCTGGTGCATAAGGCTTCAAACCCACAGCAGTCACATCGATCGGAAAGATGCCATATTGAGTTTGGGAGACGCACAGCACGGAAACAGGCCCTTCGGCCCAACACTTCCATGTTGGCCAGGATTCCCCATAACAATTCCCCCAAAATAAGGGATTGGACACGCGAGAGGCAGGAAACATGTTCCCAATGTTGGGGGAGTCCAGAACCAGGGGCCACTCAGTTTAAGAATAAGGGGTCGGCCATTTAGAACGGAGATGAGGAAAAACTTTTTCAGTCAGAGAGTTGTGAATCTGTGGAATTCTCTGCCTCAGAAGGCAGTGGAGCCCAATTCACTGGATGCTTTCAAGAGAGAGCTAGATGGGTCTCTTAAAGATAGCGGAGTCAGGGGGTATGGGGAGAGGGCAGGAACGGGGTACTGATTGAGAATGATCAGCCATGATCACATTGAATGGTGGTGGTGCTGGCTCGAAGGGCTGAATGGCCTACTCCTGCACCTTTTGTCTATTGTCTATTGTCTAAATCCAACATAACGTAATGTCCTGACTTCTCGACCCAGTGCCCTCACTGATGAAGGCCGATGTGCCCAAAACCTTCTTCACCACCCTGCCATACCTGCGACACCACATTGAAAGAACTATATACTCGTACTGCTCGATTCCTCTGCTTTGCAACACCCCCAGGGCCCTACCATTCACTGTGAAGGTCCTGCCCTGATTCGACTTCTCAAAGGTGCTACACCTTATCAAATTTCACTGTACCTTAATTGGCACATGTGACAATAAACTGACCTTTGAAACCTTGCACTTATCTGCATTAAGCACAATGAGGCATTCCTCAGCCCACTTGCGCAATTGATCGAGATCCTGCTGCAATCTATATCCTAAAACTCTCGTTTGTTTGTTTGTTTGTTCCTGAACAACAGCCAAAACGGTACACGATAGCACGACAACTTTAGGCCCACCTTACTCACCATCGTCCCTTTGGTGCTAATGGAAGAAGTTTCATTGAAATCGGTGTCATATTCTTAAAGTTATTCACATTTTAAAGTTTAAATCTATCTCCTGGGGAGGGAGGGGGTGTGGAGGGAGGGGGGGGGGGAGGAAGGGACGAAGCAGGACAAGGGGGGGTTGAGTGGGAGGGAGGGGAAGGGGGGGAGGGGAAGGGGAAGGGGAGGGGGGAGGACAAGGAGGGTTGAGGGGGGTGGATTGGGAGGGAGGGGAAGGGGAGGGGGGTGGAGGGGGAGGGGAATGGGAAGGGGAGGAGGAAGGGAGGGGAGGAGGGAGGGGGAGGGAGGAAGGGAGGGGGGGAGAGGGGGTGGGGACGGGGGGAAGAGAGGGTGCTGCACCAATGCAGGAGAGGTTTGCGCCCAACGGGTCCACTTGGGTTTAGTTCCTGATGACCACCTTCATTGTCGATGGTATCACACAATGCTGGAGTAACTCAGCGGGTCAGGCAGCATCTCTGGACAGAAGGAATGGGTGACGTTTCGGGTCGAGACCTTTCTTCAGACTGATGTCGGGGGGGGGGGGGCAGGACAAAGAAAGGATTTAGGTGGAGACAGGAAGACAGTGGGAGAACTGGGAAGGGGGAGGGGAAGAGAGGGATGGAGGAACTATCTAAAGTTGGAGAAGTCAATGTTCATACCGCTGGGCTGCAAGCTGCCCAAGCGAAATATGAGGTGCTGTTCCTCCAATTTGCGGTGGGCCTCACTTTGTGATACCTTCGACTTGTACTGGCATCTGCAGCTACTTTTCCTACACAAACATTGTCGATGGTGCCACCTATGTTTATGCCATCTCACGGTCATTGTCGATGGTGCCACCTATGTTTATAGAAACATAGAAACATAGAAAATAGGTGCAGGAGTAGGCCATTCGGCCCTTCGAGCCTGCACCGCCATTCAATATGATCATGGCTGATCATCCAGCTCAGTAACCTGTACCTGCCTTCTCTCCATACCTCCTGATCCCTTTAGCCACATCTAACTCCCTCTTAAATATAGCCAATGAACTGGCCTCAACTACCTTCTGTGGCAGAGAATTCCACAGACTCACCACTCTCTGTGTGAAGAAATGTTTTCTCATCTCGGTCCTAAAAGACTTCCCCCTTATCCTTAAGCTGTGACCCCTAGTTCTGGACTTCCCCAACATCGGGAACAAACTTCCTGCATCTAGCCTCTCCAACCCCTTAAGAATTTTATATGTTTCTATAAGATCCCCCCTCAGTCTTCTAAATTCCAGCGAGTATAAGCCTAGTCTATCCAGTCTTTCTTCATATGAAAGTCCTGCCATCCCAGGGATCAATCTGGTGAACCTTCTCTGTACTCCCTCTAAGGCTAGAATGTCTTTCCTCAGATTAGGAGACCAAAACTGTACACAATACTCCAGGTGCGGTCTCACCAAGGCCCTGTACAACTGCAGCAGAACCTCCCTGCTCCTATACTCAAATCCTCTTGCTATGAATGAATGCTAACATACCATTGGCCATCTCACGGTCATTGTCAAGTCAAGTCAAGTCAATTTTATTTGTCACATACACATATACGATGTGCAGTGAAATGAAAGTGGCAATGCCTGCGGATTGTGCACAAAAAAGAATTACAGTTACAGCATTTAAATAAAGTTAATAAGTTACTATAGTGTAGACAAAAATTTAGTCTCTGGGGTTATAAAAGTTGACAGTCCAGATGGCCTGTGGGAAGAAACTCCGTCTCATCCTCTCCGTTTTCACAGCGTGACAGCGGAGGCGTTTGCCTGATCGTAGCATCTGGAACAGTCGGTTACTGGGGTGGCAGGGGTCCCTCATGATCTTGCTTGCTCTGGATCTGCACCTCCTGATGTATAGGTCCTGCAGGGGGACGAGTGTAGTTCCCATGGTGCGTTCTGCCGAACGCACTACTCTCTGCAGGGCCATCCTGTCCTGGGCAGAGCTGTTCCCAAACCAGACTGTAATGTTGCCGGACAGGATGCTCTCTACAGCCCCAGGGTAGAAGCAATGAAGGATCCTCAGAGACACTCTGAATTTCCTCAGTTGTCTAAGGTGGTAAAGGCGCTGCTTTGCCTTACCCACCAGTGCGGCAATGTGCGTTGCCCACGTCAGATCCTCTGTGATGCGGACTCCCAAGTATTTAAAACTGCTCACCCTATCCACAGTAGACCCATTTATCTCCAGTGGCGTGTACGTCCTTGGATGTTTAGCCCTTCTGAAGTCCACAATCAGCTCCTTCGTTTTAGTGACATTCAAGAGGAGGCTATTGTCCTGACACCAGAGTGCCAGATCAGCCACCTCCACCCGGTAGGTCTTCTCATCGTTGTCAGAGATCCGGCCCACCACCACAGTGTCATCAGCAAACTTGATGATGGAGTTTGAGCTGAACCTGGCCCCACAGTCATGTGTGTACAGGGAGTACAGTAGGGGGCTAAGGATGCAACCCTGGGGGGATCCTATGTTCAGGGTGAGGGAGCTAGATGTGTGTTCCCCCATCCTGACCACTTGGGGCCTGGCGGTGAGAAAGTCCAGGACCCGGGCACACAGAGGGGTGCTAAGCCCCTGTTCCAGCTGCTTCTGAACCAGTCTGCTGGGGACTATTGTGTTGAATGCTGAACTAAAGTCAATGAACAGCATCCTCACATAGCCCCCCTGGTTGTCCAGATGAGAGAGCGGTGTGCAGAACCTGGGAGCGACCTAAGTTTATGCCATCTCACGGTCATTGTCGATAGTGCCATCTAAGTTTATGCCATCTCATGGTCATTGTCGATGGTGCCATCTAAGTTTATGCCATCTCATGGTCATTGTCGATGGTGCCACCTAAGTTTATGCCATCTGCAAACTTAATGATGCCTCGAAAATGCTCATTCCAATTGTTGAGCGCTTCGATGTCTTTGCGTGGGGAGGGGAGAAGTGCGCCCACTCCTGCCTACCTTCTACGTTGGATCCCATTGTGTACATTTTCAATGCTCTCTTGGCCTCTCTGAACGCTGGACGATTGATGCCATTCATCTGCGTTCCGACCCAGACGGACTCGTTGTACCGACGCACCTGTGCATGGGGTAAGAGGAGTTATTGAGCAAAGATACTAGAGGTAGTTATTGACAAAATACTGGAGTGACTCAGCAGGTCTGGCAGCATCTCAGGAGAGACGGAATGGGCGACGTTTCAGGTCGAGACCCTTCTTCAGACTGAAGGTAAACACAAAAAGCTGGAGTGACTCAGCGGGACAGGCATCATCTCTGGTGAGAAGGAATGGGTGGCGTTTCGGGTCAACACCCTTCATCAGACTGAAAGTCACCCAAATCCTTCTCCCCAGAGATGCTGCCTGTCCCGCTGAGTTACTCCAGCTTTTTGTCATTATTATACACTGTGTGTGTGTGTGTGTGTGCGTGCGTGCGTGTTTGTGTGCATGTGCGTGTGCGTGTGTGTGCGTGCGTGAGTGCGTGCGTGCGTGCGTGCGTGTGTGTGTGTGTGTGTGTGTGTGTGTGTGTGCACGCGTGTGTGTGTGTGTGCGTGTGTGCGTGTGTGTGTGCGTGTGTGTGCGTGTGTGTGTGCGTGTGTGTGCGTGTGTGTGCGTGTGTGTGCGTGTGTGTGTGTGCGTGTGTGTGTGTGTGTGTGTGTGTGTGCGTGTGTGTGCGTGTGTGTGTGTGTTCGTGTTCGTGCGTTAACAGAACTGTTAAGTTGCAGAAAGTAAGAATTTCAGAATTTCAGTGCGTATGGCAATAAAATATTCTTGAACTGCCCACTCAGGTCTGAAGAAGGGTCTGGACCCGAAACGTCGCTCATTCCTTCTCTGATGATTCCAATGACTTGGATGAAGGGATTAAAAGTGCCATTAGCAAATTTGCAGATGATACAAAGCTGGGTGGCTATGTGAGCTGTGAGGAAGATGCTATGAGGTTGCACGGTGAATTGGACAGGTTGTGTGAGTGGGCGGATGCATGGCAGATGCAGTTTAATGTGGATAAGTGTGAGGTTATCCACTTTGGTGGTAAGAATAGGAAGGCAGAGTATTATCTGAATGGTGTCAAGTTAGGAAAAGGGGACATACAATGAGATCTGGGTGTCCTAGTGCATCAGTCACTGAAAGGAAGCATGCAAGTACAGCAGGCAGTGAAGAAAGCCAAAGGAATGTTGGCCTTCATAACAAGAGGAGTTGAGTATAGGAGCAAAGAGGTCCTTCTGCAGTTGTACAGGGCCCTAGTGAGACCGCACCTGGTGTACTGTGTGCAGTTTTGGTCTCCAAATTTGAGGAATGATATTCTTGCTATTGAGGGCGTGCAGCGTAGGTTTACTAGGTTAATTCCCGCAAAGGGACTGTCATATGTTGAAAGACTGGAGCGACTAGGCTTGTATGCACTGGAATTTAGAAGGATGAGAGTGGACCTTATCGAAACGTATAAGATTATTAAGGGGTTGGACACGTTAGAGGCAGGAAACATGTTCCCAATGTTGGGGGAGTCCAGAACAAGGGGCCACAGTTTAAGAATAAGGGGTAGGCCATTTAGAACGGAGACGGGGAAAAACTTTTTCAGTCAGAGAGTTGTGAATCTGTGGAATTCTCTGCCTCAGAAGGCAGTGGAGGCCAATTCTCTGAAAGCATTCAAGAGAGAGCAAGATAGAGCTCTTAAGAATAGCGGAGTCAGGGGGTATGGGGAGAAGGCAGGAACGGGGTACTGATTGAGAATATATATATATATATATATATATATATATATATATATATATATATATATATATATATATATATATATATATATATATATATAAGAAAATAACTGCAGATGCTGGTACAAATCGAAGGAATTTATTCACAAAATGCTGGAGTAACTCAGCAGGTCAGGCAGCATCTCAGGAGAGAAGGAATGGGTGACGTTTCGGGTCGAGACCCTTCTTCTGATCAGCCATGATCATTGAATGGCGGTGCTGGCTCAAAGGGCCGAATGACCTCCTCCTGCACCTATTGTCTATTGTCTCCAGAGATGCTGCCCGTCCCGCTGATTTACTCCGGCTTTTTGGGTCCATTCACGGTGAGCGAGAGATTATATGGGAGAATATTATTTTATGCATGATATTATTTGCTAGTATTTTATACATTAGACATTGTTACGGCATTATTTTATACATTGTTGTTTAAGGTTTGTAACTGCTTAGGCATTAGGCGCCTGTCTGTAACTAATTAAGGCGCTCTAGACATTCCGTACCCTTGACACGTCTCTGTAACATAACACTCCTTTGTATAACACTCCTTTGCTTTAGCAAAGCAATGAAGGACTGAAGAAAGGGAGTGTGGGAGAAAGGGAGTGTGGGTATAAGGTAATACAAAGGAGATAAGGTTTAGAATAACCCTATAAAAATAGGCTGCCCGGTGTACTAAGTGGGCAGTCAGATGGTTGACATCCTGATTGTTCCAGCCGTTGTTTGCAAATAAAGGCTTTTAACTTCTTGAAGAATTCTCCGTGTCATCTGCTTCATTTTGAACACCGGTAACCACGACAGAATCAGCAGTGGGGAAAGCAGAGAAGGAACAAGGATCAACATTACCTCAAAATCGTCAGTTGTGCACAAGACGTCGAACTCCAGACGTTGTTTACAGGCACGTCTGGATAAAACAGGGAGGGCAGATTAGCAGCATGTCTACTCTGCTGTAAGGCTCAATGTGCATTGCAAGAGATGCAGTCCGAGAGCACAATAACACATCGAAGAGATGTACTCGTTTAAAGGTTTAGAGGGACAGCGCGGAAACAGGCCCTTCGGCCCGCCTAGCCCGTGCCGACCAGCGATCACCCCATGTCCGTGGGAGGGGCATGGGGGAAGAGAGAGGAAGTTTTTTTGCCTTAAATCACAGTGAGGGGATGTTTGGAGTCACTGTGATGGATGTTTGTGTTGGGGTTGTGTGTCTTGTGTTCTTTTTTTTTGTTCTGTGACTGCTGGCAAATGAATTTCGTTCGGTATCGAATGACAATAAAGGCATTCTGTATACACCATCACTATGAGTATAGGAGCAAAGAGGTCCTTCTGCAGTTGTACAGGGCCCCAGTGAGACCGCACCTGGAGTACTGTGTGCAGTTTTGGTCTAAAAATTTGAGGAAGGATATTTTTGCTATTGAGGGCGTGCAGCGTAGGTTTACTAGGTTAATTCCCGGAATAGCGGGACTGTCGTATGTTGAAAGTGGATCGACTAGGCTTGTATACACTGGAATTTAGAAGGATGAGAGGGGATCTTATCGAAACGTATAAGATTATTAAGGGGTTGGACACGTTAGAGGCAGGAAACATGTTCCCAATGTTGGGGGAGTCCAGAACAAGGGGCCACAGTTTAAGAATAAGGGGTAGGCCATTTAGAACGGAGATGGGGAAAAACTTTTTCAGTCAGAGAGTTGTGAATCTGTGGAATTCTCTGCCTCAGAAGGCAGTGGAGGCCAATTCTCTGAATGCATTCAAGAGAGAGCTAGATAGAGCTCTTAAGGATAGCGGAGTCAGGGGGTATGGGGAGAAGGCAGGAACGGGGTACTTACTGATTGAGAATGATCAGCCATGATCACATTGAATGGCGGTGCTGGCTCGAAGGGCCGAATGGCCTCCTCCTGCACCTATTGTCTATTGTCTATGCAGCAGGCAATCGGGATAATTTACAACCGAAGCCGATTCACCTACACGTCCTTGGATTGTGGGAGGAAACCGGAGCACCCGGAGAAAACCCACGCGGGACACGGGGAGAACGTGCAAACTCAGCACAGACAGCAGCCGTAGTCTCCCTAGTGGGAGGGCGAGTGGGAGGGGAAGGGGAGTGGGAGGGGGATTGGGAGGAGAGGGGGAGTCAGAGGGGAAGTGGGAGGGAACAAGGGGAGGGAGAGTGGGAGGGGAGGGGGAGTGGGAGGGGAGGGGGAGTGGGAGGGGAGGGGGAGGGGATGAGGGAAGGGGGAGTGGGAGGAGATGAGGGAAGGGGGTGTGGGAGGAGATGAGGGAAGGGGGAGTGGGAGGGACGGGGGGAGTGGGAGGAGAGGGGGGGAGGGAGTGGGATTGGAGGGGGAGTGGGAGGGACAAGGGCAGGTGGGAGGGGAGGGGGAGTGGGAGGGGATGAGGGGAGAGGGAGTGGGAGGGACGAGGAGGGGAAGGGAGGAGAGGGGGAGGGAGTGGGAGTGGAGGGGGATTGGGAGGGACGTGGGATTGGGAGGAGATGGGGAGTCAGAGGGGAAGTGGGAGGGAACAAGGGGAGGGAGAGTGGGAGGGGAGGGGGAGTGGGAGGGAACAAGGGGAGGGAGAGTGGGAGGGGAGGGGGAGTGGGAGGGGAGGGGGAGGGGCCAGGGTTGGAAGGAACTGCAGATTGGAGGTGTGGAGGATTGGGGTGACCGGGGAGGAGGTGGGATGCCTCACACACTGACAGACACAGACACAGACACAGACACAGACACAGACACAGACACAGACACAGACACAGACACAGACACAGACACAGACACAGACACAGACACAGACACAGACACAGACAGAGACAGAGACAGAGAAGGACGGACGGACAGTCAGACAGACAGACCCCTACCTTCTGGCACAACCGCCCCCGATGGCAAGCAGGGCGATCAGAATGAGAGTTGCAGGCACCATGGTCTCTCTGCTAGAACACAAATACAGCCGTGAGTCGGTGCCTCTTACAGCCACCACCGCCCTTCGGCCCACGGTGTCCCTGCCGGCCCTTGCTGGCCAGCCTGCAGTGCCTCGGCTAGACACTGTGGGAGTCTCTGCCTTGACCGGGCCCTGGTGGAAGCGCGCTCCCGGGACAACCAGATTTGGCCTCCCAATCTGAGGAAATACATTCTTGCCATCATATCATATCATATCATATATATACAGCCGGAAACAGGCCTTTTCGGCCCTCCAAGTCCGTGCCGCCCAGTGATCCCCGCACATTTACACTATCCTACACCCACTAGGGACAATTTTTACATTTTACCCAGCCAATTAACCTACATACCTGTACGTCTTTGGAGTGTGGGAGGAAACCGAAGATCTCGGAGAAAACCCACGCAGGTCACGGGGAGAACGTACAAACTCCTTACAGTGCAGCACCCGTAATCAGGATCGAACCTGAGTCTCCGGCGCTGCATTCGCTGTAAAGCAGCAACTCTACCGCTGCGCTACCGTGCCGCCCTAGAGGGAGTACAGAGAAGGTTCACCAGATTGATTCCTGGGATGGCAGGACTTTCATATGAAGAAAGACTGGATAGACTCGGCTTGTACTCGCTGGAATTTAGAAGATTGAGGGGGGATCTTATAGAAACTTACCAAATTCTTAAGGGGTTGGACAGGCTAGACACGGGAAGATTGTTCCCGATGTTGGGGAAGTCCAGAACAAGGGGTCACAGTTTAAGGATAAGGGGGAAGTCTTTTAGGACCGAGATGAGAACGTTTTTTTTTCACAGAGAGAGTGGTGAATCTGTGGAATTCTCTGCCACAGAAGGTAGTTGAGGCCAGTTCATTGGCTATATTTAAGAGGGAGTTGGATGTGGCCCTTGTGGCTAAAGGGATCAGGGGGTATGGAGAGAAGGCAGGTACGGGATACTGAGTTGGATGATCAGCCATGATCATATTGAATGGCGGTGCGTACAGGCTCGAAGGGCCGAATGGCCTACTCCTGCACCTATTTTCTATGTTTCTATGTCTCAGCAATCATATCCCGACCCCCGACCCCACACCAACAAACTCATCGGGGAGGCTGGGGGTGAAGTTGGAGTTGGGTTCATGGGGGGGGGGGGGGTCTTGGAGGGAGGATGGTCCTCAAACTGCAGTGCATCCTGGACAATACTGCTCACCCCCCCTCCATGACACACTGGCCAACCTGAGGGGCACTTTCAGCAACAGACTGGTCCCACCAAGATACAGCACAGAACGCCACAGGAGATCCTTCTTCCCTGTGGCTATCAAACCGTACAACCCCTCCCCCTTCTGTCGTGGGCTAGACTGAGACTGACCCACCCCCCCTCCAATCCTTGCACAACCCCAATACTTTCCGCTCATCACTTTAACTTCATGTATCATGCGTTTTTATGACTGTTGGCAGATCAATTTCCCTCCCGGGATAAATAAAGTTCTGTGGTATCATAGACAATAGACAATAGGTGCAGGAGTAGGCCATTCGGCCCTTCGAGCCAGCACCACAATTCAATGCGATCATGGCTTATCATTCTCAATCAGTACTCCGTTCCTGCCTTCTCCCCATACCCCCTGACTCCGCTATCCTTAAGAGCTCTATCCAGCTCTCTCTTTAATGCATTCAGATAATTGGCCTCCACTGCCTTCTGAGGCAGAGAATTCCACAGATTCACAACCTGAAAAAGTTTTTCCTCATCTCCGTTCTATATGGCCTTCCCCTTATTCCTAAACTGTGGCCCCTGGTTCTGGACTCCCCCAACATTGGGAACATGTTTCCTGCCTCTAACGTGTCCAACCCCTTAATAATCTTATACGTTTCGATAAGATCCCTTCTCCTAACCCCATTCTCCTGCCTTCTCCCCATAACCCCTGTCACCCGTTCTAATCAAGAATCTATCTATCTCTGCCTGAACAACTATCCACTGACTTGTGGCCTCCAGAGCCCTCCAGTGTCCCAGAGCCCTCCGCGGCAAAGAATCTCACAGATTCACCGCCCTCTGGCTAAAGAGGCTCCTCCTCACCTCCTTTCTGAAAGAGCGCCCTTTAATCCTGAGGCTGTGAGAGACGGAAATGGACAGATGAGTAGGAATCACCGTGAAAGAGAGAGGGAGTGGGAGGGAGAGAGATGAGAGGCAGGGAGAGACGGACAAAGAGAAACATAGACGTTCAGATCCAGAGACGTTTTGAATTGAACTGAGTACTTTATTGGAACAGGTGACAAGTCACAGTGAATTCTTTGCTCGCAGGGTATGCAAGTAGTCACCACATTAAGGGCACTTACAAAGTTACTAGGTCCCCCTTTGTTCACCCACGCCCCCCCCCCCCTCCTCACCCCCCCCCCCCCCCCCCCCACGCCGGGTCCTCCATTGTCCAGGGGGAGGGGGACAGAGGGAGCGAAGAGTGGGAGCGAAAGGGGGGGGGCGGGTGAAAGAGAAAGAGAGAGGGGAAGAGAGGGGGAGGGAGAGGGTGAGACAGAAATAGATAGAGATAGAGAGAACAAAATAGAGAGAGAGAGCGAGAGAGGAGAGTGGGAGAGGGAGAAAGAAATTAGAGCGTGACGCAGAAATCGATAGAGATAGAGAGAACGAAACAGACAGAGAGAGAAAGAAAGTAGAGTGACACAGAAATTGATAGAGATAGAGAGAACGAAACAAAGAGAGAGAGCGAAAGTAGAGAGTGACACAGAAATTGATAGAGATAGAGAGAACGAAACACAGAGAAAGAGAGAAAGAAAGTAGAGTGACACAGAAATTGATAGAGAGAGAGAACGAAACACAGAGAAAGAGAGAGAGAGAAAGTAGAGTGACACGGAAATTGATAGTTAGAGAGAACGAAACAGAGAAAGAGAGAGAGAGAGAGAGGGGAGAGTGGGAGAAAGAAAGTAGATAGTGACACAGAAATAGAGGGAGATCGAGAAAAAAGAGAGAGAGAGAGAGAGAGAGAGAGAGAGAGAGAGAGAGAGAGAGAGAGAGAGAGAGAGAGAGAGAGAGAGAGAGAGAGAAAAAAAAGTGGACTGACACAGAAATAGATGGAGATAGAGTGAATGAAACAGAGAGAGAGAGAGA
Source organism: Rhinoraja longicauda (assembly GCF_053455715.1). Lineage (NCBI taxonomy): Eukaryota > Metazoa > Chordata > Chondrichthyes > Rajiformes > Arhynchobatidae > Rhinoraja > Rhinoraja longicauda. The sequence goes on along the minus strand of NC_135971.1, from coordinate 18,297,261 downwards.
GAGTGGGACAGGGAGAAAGAAAGTAGACTGACACAGAAATAGATGGAGATAGAGTGAACGAAACAGAGAGAGAGAGAGAGAGAGACAGACAGAGAGAGAGAGAGAGAGAGAGAGAGAGAGAGAGAGAGAGAGAGAGAGAGAGAGAGAGACAGAGAGCGAGAGAGAGAGAGGAGTGGGGGAGGGAGAAAGAAAATAGACAGTGGCATAGACTCTAGATGGAGATAGAGTGAACGAAACAGGGACAGAGAGAGAGTAATGAATAGGCACACAGTACACCTGACTCCAGAGACTGCAGACACATTGCTGCTACCTGTGGGCACCTTACCTGACCGTTGACAGACTGCACTGAAGCATCACCTGTCCGAGGCCTCTATATATGGAGAGGTGACACAGGTTGTGGTTTAGTCAGACATGCAACGAATGTGAGGAATAGCAACCGATGGTTTTTAATGACTAACCTCAGCTATTGTGCCATGCCGCGAGATGCCTGATGTACAAACGCTGATCCATTAGGAAACTCCCAACAAAGAATGTCAGCTGCCCCCGTGACAGGTGGGCAATGGTTGTGTAAGCAGTGCACAGGGCACTGCATCCCTGTGTGGTACCTCAGCTGCACCGAGGCAGAAAGGAAAGCTCTACAGCGGGTAGTCCATAGAGCTCAGAGGGCCATCGGAACACAGCTACCAGACTTGGAGGGCATCTACAACACACGATGCCTCAGAAAAGCCACCAGCATCCACAAAGACTCTTCACACCCCTGCAACAGTCTGTTCGAACTCCTTCCATCGGGCAGACGATACAAGGCCTTCTACGCCCGCACCTCCAGACTCAGGAACAGCTTCATCCCCAGGGCCATAGCTGCTATGAACCGGTCCTGCTGAGCCGGATGGCCACAACGCATAGATCAACTTGCACTTTACCCTGTCTAAAAAACTGTTACAATTGTTTCGTTTCGTTGGGTTGCTGTTAATTACTTAAATTATTGCATTGTATGGGAGGCGCATTCCCAATCTCGTTGTACCCCTGGGTACAATGACAATAAAGATATATTGTATTGTATTGTATTGTATCTGTGGAGAACATGGATAGGTGATGTTTCACAGAGTGCTGGAGTAACTCAGCGGGTCAGGCAGTATCTCTGGAGAACATGGAGAGGTGACGTTTCAGGTCGGGACCTCACCAACATACACACCTCTTATATGTCAAGGACCCTCAAAAGGAAGGAAAGATGTTGTCAAGCTGGAAAGCGTGCAGGGAAGACTTACGAGGATGTTGCCAGGACTCGAGGGCCTGAGCTATAGGGAGAGGTTGAGTAGGCTACGACGTTATTCCTTGGAGTGCAGGAGGATGAGGCGTGATCTTATAGATGTGCAGAAAAATAACTGCAGATGCTGGTTCAAATCGAAGGTAGACACAAAATACTGGAGTAACTCAGCGGGTCAGGCAGCATCTCAGGAGAGAAGGAATGGGTGACGTTTCAGGTCGAGACCCTTCTTCAGTCTGATTAGTGCGGGTGTCAGAGGTTACGGGGAGAAGGCAGGAGAATGGGGTTAGGAGGGAGAGATAGATCAGCCATGATTGAATGGCGGAGAAAACTTGATGGGCCAAATGGCCTAATTCTACTCCTAGCACCGAAGACCTTGTGGTCTTATAACCTGTGGGATTGAGAGCACAGAGGGAGATGGGGAGATGTTTCAAGGGATCTACACTGCCTGACGCATTGGGTGTGAGCTTGCAGGTGGAATGCAGTTTGGAAAAGTCCCACATCATCCACACGGAAGGAGAACGAGGAATATCTTTGCACATGGAAAGAAATTGGGTAATTGTTGATGTTGAAAGAGACCTGGGTGTGTCTGCACACAAGGCACTGAAGGGGAACATGTGGGTGTCACGAACAATTGGGGCATGGCGCCATTGTGTTCTGGGCTTCATTACAAGAGGAATTGAATGAAGAAGTCAGGAGCAAAGAGGTCCTTCTGCAGTTGTACAGGGCTCTAGTGAGACCGAACCTGGAGTACTGCGCGCAGTTTTGGTCTTCAAATTTGAGGAAGGATATTGTTGCTATTGAGGGCGTGCAGCGTAGGTTTACTAGGTTAATTCCTGGAATGGCGGGATTGTCATATGTTGAAAGACTGGAGTGGCTAGGCTTGTATACCTTGGAATTTAGAAGGATGAGAGGGGATCTTATCGAAACATATAATATTATTAAGGGGTTGGACACGTTAGAGGCAGGAAACATAGATCAGCCATGATCGAATGGCAGAGCTTAATTCTGCTCCTATGTCTCAAGGACTTTGTTTAGTTGAGATATACCGTAGCACAGAAACAGGCCCATCGTCTCACCATGTCTGTAGTGACCAGCGATCCCCGCACACTAACACGATCCTGCACCCACTAGGGACAATTTACATTTATACCAAGCCAATTAAACTACAAACCTGTCCGTCTTTGGAGTGTGGGAGGAAACCGAAGATCTCGGAGAAAAACCCACGCAGGTCACGGGGAGAACGTACAAACCCCGTTCAGACAGCACCCGTGGTCGGGATCGAACACCGGGTCTCTGGCGCTGTGAGGCAGTAGCTCTACCGCTGCCGCCCAAATTGATTCTGATTAGTGCGGGTGTCAAAGGGTGTGGGGATAAGGCGGGAGAATGGGGTTGAGAGGGAAAGATAGATCAGCCATGATTGAATGGTGGAGCAGACTTAATGGGCCGAATGGCCTCATTCTGCTCCTTTGTCTTACGGACTTATAAGATCATGAATGGAGGAGACTCACTGTGATGGAAGTTTCTTTCGTTTGGTGTTGGTTATGATTGTATGTGTTATTGCATTTTTATTGATTATTCTTATTGGACTTATTGTTCAACTGCGGGTAATTTTTCAATTCATTGCACATTTATGTGTATGTGACAAATAAATTGACTATTGACTATTGGCTACGTGATGTATTTCCCCAGTTCGAGGAGAGGATGTTAACCTGACCCCTGACATGTGTGACCAGCTGAGTTTCCTGGCTCCCGTGCTGACGGACACAGCTGACACGTAAAGGCCCAGGAACATCCATGATGTTCCCGTGATGACATAGTCAACATCAGGTGAATGGAGTGGGATAAGTGCACTGAAACTGAAGGGATTATCTGCATCTTGCAACACCTCTGTTGCACTCCATTCCAGTGTAATTGTTCCAGCAGGAGATGTGAGCAATACCATGGTGGGATGTCAAAATAGCCTCATTAACCTATTCACGTATAAAATTATAAAAGGACTGGGCAAGCTAGATGCAGGAAAAATGGTCCCAATGTTGGGAGAGTCCAGAACTAGGGGGGGGGGGGGGGGGGGTCACACAGTTTAAGAATAAAGGGGAGGCCATTTAAAACTGAGGTGAGAACATTTTTTTTCACCCAGAGAGTTGTGAATTTGGGGAATTCTCTGCCACAGAAGGCAGTGGAGGCCAATTCACTGGATGGATTTAAGAGAGAGCTGAATAGAGCTCTAGGGGCTAGTGGAATCAAGGGATATGGGGAGAAGGCAGGCACGGGTTACTGATTGTGGATGATCAGCCATGATCGCATTGAATGGCGGTGCTGGCTCCAAAGGCCAAATGGCCTCCTCATTCTCAATCGGTCCCCCGTTCCTGACTCCGCAATCATTAAGAGCTCTATCTAGCTCTGTCTTGAAAGCATCCAGAGAACCGGCCTCCACTGCCTTCTGAGACAGAGAATTCCACAGATTCACAACTCTCTGACTGAAAAAGTTTTTCCTCATTTTATTCACAAAATGTTGGAGTAACCCAGCAGGTCAGGCAGCATCTCGGGAGAGAAGGAATGGGTGACGTTTCGGGTCGAGACCCTTCCTCAGACTGATCAGTCTGAAGAAGGGTCTCGACCCGAAATGTCACCCATTCCTTCTCTCCCGAGATGCTGCCAGACCTGCTGAGTTACTCCAGCATTTTGTGAATAAATCGATTTGTACCAGCATCTGCAGTTATTTTCTTATACTACAAGTTTTTCCTCATCTCAGTTCTAAATGGCCTACCCCTTATTCTTAAACTGTGGCCCCTGGTTCTGGACTCCCCCAACATTGGGAACATGTTTCCTGCCTCTAACCTTCTAACCACAGCACATAGAAATGGCCATCAAGTACCCATTTACACTAAACCAACATAAACCCCATGTAAAAGGAAGGAACTGCAGACGCTAGTTTAAACCGAAGATCGACACAAAATGCTGGAGTAACTCAGTGGGACAGGTAGCATCTCCGGAGAGACGGAATGGGTGACGTTTCGGGTCGAGACCCTTGTTATCCTGACCACGTTCCCAACACTTAACAACACTCATTAAACCATGATGAAATATTTCAGAGACCTGTTTAGCCCATTAGAATTATTAGCATGGTATTGCATTGCTAAATTCCAAAGATAATTGTGCAAGACACATGTAACCAGCTTCCAGAGATAATTGATTAAATTAATTGTCTGTTTCTGTATTGAGCCCAGTAACACAGGAAGATATATGAGGATATTGCCAGGACTCGAGGGGCCTGAGCTACAGGGAGAGGTTGGGCAGGCCAGGAGTGCAGGAGGCTGAGAGATGATCTTATAGAGGTGTATCGAGTCACACAGCGTGGAAATAGGCCCTTCGGCCCAACATGTCCCAGCTACACTAGTCCCACTTGCCTGCGCTTGGTCCATAACCCTCCAAACCTGTCCTGTCCATGTACCTATCCAACTGTTTCTTAAACGATGGGATAGTCCCAGCCTCAACTACCTCCTCTGGCAGCTTGTTCCATACACCCACCACCCTCTGTGAGAAAAAGTTACCCCTCGGATTCCTAAGAAATCTTTTCCCCTTCACCTTGAACCTGTGTCCTGTGGTCCTCGATTCCCCTACTCTGGGTAAAAGGCTCAGGGCATCTACCCAATCTAAGGTATTTATACACAAAATGCTGGAGTAACTCAGCAGGTCAGGCAGCATCTCGGGAGAGAAGGAATGGGTGACGTTTCGGGTCGAGACCCTTCTTCAATCTGAAGATTTTTTTACACTTGAATCCTTATCAGAGAGGTTTAATATCGTCTATCTATGAGTTGATTTTGAGATTACAAGTAGGCACATCTGATAAAATTAAGAATGATTGGGAAAGAGAACTTCAAATTTCTTTACCTATAGAGAAATGGGAGAGGATTCTTCAATTAGTCAATACCTCTTCAATTTGTGCAAGACAGGCACTGATACAATTTAAGGTGGTTCACAGAGCACATATGTCAAAAGATAAGGTCCCACATAAGAGATTAGTATGCAAACTTAAAGCACACGGTATTGTGGGTTCAGTATAGATGTGGATAGAGAACTGGCTGGCAGACAGGAAGGAAAGAGTAGGAATAAACGGGTCCTTTTCAGAATGGCAGGCAGTGACTAGTGGGGTACCGCAAGGCTCAGTGCTGGGACCCCAGCGAGATACAATATATATTAATGATTTGGACGAGGGAATTGAATGCAACAAGTTTGCGGATGACACGAAGCTGGGAGGCAGTGTTAGCTGTGAGGAGGATGCTAGGAGGCTGCAACGTGACTTGGATAGGTTAGGTGAGTGGGCAAATGTATGGCAGATAATTAGGGGATTGGACACATTAGAGGCAGGAAACATGTTCCCAATGTTGGGGGAGTCCAGAACAAGGGGCCACAGTTTAAGAATAAGGGGTAGGCCATTTAGAACGGAGATGAGGAAGAACTTTTTCAGTCAGAGAGTGGTGAAGGTGTGGAATTCTCTGCCTCAGAAGGCAGTGGAGGCCAGTTCGTTGGATGCTTTCAAGAGAGAGCTGGATAGAGCTCTTAAGGATAGCGGAGTGAGGGGGTATGGGGAGAAGGCAGGAACGGGGTACTGATTGAGAGTGATCAGCCATGATCGCATTGAATGGCGGTGCTGGCTCGAAGGGCTGAATGGCCTACTCCTGCACCTATTGTCTATTACTTGGAGAATTTAACGCATTTAAACGAGCTCTTGTTCACACCTTATCTTTTTTCCTGATTATTGTGTAATGAGGATCTGTGATGCCATCTGCCAGCCTGATTCTCTCCTCACTTACACCTCAATCATCCCCTCTGACATCTTCAGACTTTAAACTCAAAGCTTGTCACCGAGTGACTGCTGAAGATAGACACAAAAGCTGGAGTAACTCAGCGGGACGGGCAGCATCTCGGGAGAGAAGGAATGGGTGACGTTTCGGGTCGAGACCCTTCTCCAGACTCAATCTTCGGTTTAAACCAGCATCTGCAGTTCCTTCCAACGCACGGGTCGATTCTGACCTTGAAAAAGGATCTTGACCTGAAACGTCACCCATTCCTTCTCTCCAGAGATGCTGTTTGTCCCGCTGAGTTACTCCAGCATTTTGTGTCTGTCTTCGGTTTAAACCAGCATCTGCAGTTCCTTCCTACACATAGCGACTGATTACTGTTCACTTCAGCTTTGATGGCAACCGGTATTATGGAAGCAAGACCCCATGGCGCTGATGGCGGCGGCAACCCGAGACCCGCTGTTGCCGCGGTTCCTCATCGCCCTCCTCCACCCTCTTCCCCTCATCCCCCTCCCTCTCCGCCGGGCCCGCAGCGGCGGCCCCGACCCCGCCCGGCAGCGGCTCCACAAGGATCGGCGGCGGCTGCGGAGAGAGGCGGCCTTGGAGGCCCGGAGTGGAGGAGGAGAGAGAAATGGAGGGGTGAGGGAGAGGTGGAGAGGAGGAGGCGAGGGAGAGGAGGGGTGAGGGGAAGGAGGGGGTGAGGGAGAGGAGGGGGTGAGGGAGAGGTGGAGAGTAAGAGGGGGAGGAGGAGAGGAGGATGTGCAGGGAGAGGGAGAGAATGAGAGGGGGAGGAGGAGAGTGAGAGGGCGAGTAGGAGGATGAGGGAGAGGAGGAGAGGGATAGGAGGAGGGGTGAAGGAGAGGAAGAGGAGGGGTGAGGGGGAGGAGGAGCAAGAGGAGGAGGGGTGATTCGGAGGTATCCTCTTTGTTCAGGAAACGGGGCTTCAACTCCACTCCACGTTGTTGTCCAGCCTCACTTACCCCCTCTGGCAGCTTGTTCCAGACACCCACGACCTTCTGTGTGAAAATGTTGTTCCTCAGGTTCCGATTAAATCTTGCACCTCTCCCCACAAACCTGTGTCCTCTAGTTCTCGATTCCACTGCTCCGGGTAACAGACTGTGCATTCACCCTGTCTATTCGCCGCTGATCTTAAGCACTTTAGCCTCCTGCGCTCCAATTAATAAATCCTTCCCTGCCCAACCTCTCCCTTTCGCTCTGACCCTCAAATCCTGGCACCATCGTGAATCTACTCTGCAGTTGTTTCCAGCATTTTATCCTGCCTTACACTGTCCCAAGCGTTACTCTCCGCTTCCGTCTATATTCAGGACAGTTTAATGTGTAACTGACCCCTCCCTGTGGTCGAGAGCGGGGGAACCCTCGATAGTTTCCGCTGGTGGATTTGTCTCCTTCCTTTAAAATGGTGGTAACGATGGTGACCCTCTTCCCAGAGGAAGGCAGACATTGATGGTGAAACTCACCAGCGCCTTCAGTGCACCTGCACAACCTTTGGCCGTCTGAGGAGAAGACTGTTTGAAGATCAGGACACAATTCGCAAGTCCTCAATCATTTTGTCACACACCTTCTGTCTTTTCATCTCTGGCCTTTGTCCAACCGTCTGACTATCAACTCCCTCTCCCCCCTCAACTGTGTCAACCTATTGCCAGCCAGGCTTTGTCCTGCCCCCTTCCTCCCATCGTTATTCCATCTCCCACCCTCTACAATCAGTCTGAAGAAGGGTCCTGACCCGAAACATCAGCTGTCCATGTTCTCCAGATGTGCTGCTTGACCCACCGACTTACTCCAGCACTTTGTACTTTTTTTTGGTAAACCTGCATCTGCAGTTCCTTGTTTCTGCATCTTCACGTTGAACATTTGCGTCAGATTTACATTAATTCCTCTAGACGGCAGTGTGCGCAGTGGACATGCGTTTTGAACCAGGAAGTGACAGAGTTAAAAAATGGCTTCGAAAGACATGTTCGAGAGTTTAACCGAGGAGGTAGTTTGTCCCATCTGCCTGGATTTCTTCACCGATCCGGTGTCACTGGAGTGTGGGCACTACTTCTGCCGCTCCTGTATCACACAGAGTTGGGACAGGGAGGGGAGAAACTCCTGCCCGGAATGTAGAGAGGAGTTTACAGACCGCACCCTCAGGGTGAGTCGGGCCTTGGCGAGACTGGCTGAGAAAGCTCGAACACTGAGCCTGAATCGGACAGAGAAGGAAAGTAAACTTCACTGCGAGGAACATCAGGAAGAACTGAAGCTGTTTTGTGAAACTGACAAGAAGCTGATCTGTGTGGTTTGTGCAGCTGGGCGGGAACACAAGTCTCACAGCTTCATGCCGGTTAAAGAAGCTGTTGAAAACTACAAGGTAAAAGCAAACCGATTTTGATCGCATCATTGTTTAATTCCGTCTTTATTGTCTAACACTTTTATTCTCCGATTTTCAAACACAATCGCAGGGTCAGGTTAAAGCTTCCATCCAGTCTCTCACAAAAGATAAATCAGAGATCCAGCAAATGGAGCAGCAACAGAAAGAGAAGATTTCTGGAGTTTTGGTGAGGCTTATAAGTTTCGATTTCCTGATCTTGTGCAGGTTTGATCCCTGTGACGCGTGTAATAACAGGGCAGCGCAGTGACACAAGTAGTGCTGCTGTCTCCCAGTTCTGGTGAGCGGGTTCGATCCTGACCTCGGGCGCTGCATAGAAAATAGGTGCAGGAGTAGGCCGTTCGGCCCTTCGAGCCAGCACCGTCATTCAATATGATCATGGCCTACCATTTATTCTTAAACTATAACCCCTGGTTCTGGACTCCCCCAACATCGGGAACATTTTTCCTGTGTCTAGCCTCTCCAATCCCTAAAGAATTTTACATGTTTCTATAAGATCCTATCTCATCTTTCTAAATTCCAGTGAATACGAGCCCAGTCGACCCATTCAGAATCAGTCTGAAGAGGGTCTCGACCCAAAACGTCACCCATTCCCTCTCTCCTAGATGCTGCCTGACCTGCTGAGTTACTCCAGCATTTGTGATACATTCTTTCATCATATGTCAGTCCTGCCATCCCGGTAATTAACCTGATGAACCTACACTGCACCCCCACAATAGCAAGAATGTCCTTCCTTAAATTAGGTGATCAAAACAGCAAACAATTTTCCAGGTGTGGTCTCAACAGGACCCCTGCACAACTGCAGTAGGACCTCCTTGCTCGTAAACTCCAATCCTCTCACAATGAAGGCCAACATGCCATTAGTTTTCTTCACTGCCTGCTGTACGTGCATGCTTACTTTCATTGACTGGTGTACAAGGACACGCAGGTCTCATTGCACCTCCACTTTTCCTAATCTGACACCATTCAGATAATAATCTGCCTTCTTGTTCTTGCCACCAAAGTGGATAACGTCACATTTATCCCCATTTTACTGCATCTGCCAACTCACCCAACCTGTCCAACTCACCCTGCAGCCTCACAACATCCTCCTCGCAGCTCACACTGCCGCCCAGCTTTGTGGCATCCGCAAACTTGGAGATGTTACATTTAATTCCCTCGTCTAAATCATTAATATATATTGTAAATAACTGCGGTTCCAGCAATGAGCCTTGCAGCACCCCACTAGGGGGTGGTAGACGGATAAATCGGAATTAATGGGCACCTGAAAAGGAATAGGCAGCTGGGAATTGTATTAGGTGTAGAGGATTGAAGGTTATAAGATTACCCTCACAACATTTCAGAAGCATTTAGACAAACTATTGAAATGCCAAAGCAAGTAAAAAAATGCACAGGACAAATGTCACCGTCAACCTCTGAGGGAATCACAATCAGTGACATCACATATTGATCTTCACCTTTCATTTGACAGGAACAGTCACACAACCTTCAGTCCAAGATCGCATCCCAGTTTGCTGAACTGCACCAGATTCTCACTGAGAAAGAGCAGCGCGTACAGGCAGATATCCGGGAGGAAGAGGAGAGGATTCTGAATAGAATGAAGAAAAATCTTGGAGAGATGGAAGAGAATTTAAAATCTATTCAGGAGGAACTCTCTAAGTTGCAGCAGCAGATGGATCAAAAGGACAGTGTGGTGTTTCTGAAGGTGAGGGGTTACACCACAGTCTGGCGAAGTGAAAGTGCAGTCACAAAATGGAGGGGGATATTTCAGAAATACATGCTGCATTAACCAGTAATTCAGAACTGGGTAAATGTTTCATCTGTTCCAGCTGTTGTTCCCAAATTAATTGGCCTCCTGCATAATCTATGGGATCTCAGGACTGCCTGGCCGGAATGTAGAGAGGTGTTTGTATTCTGTGGAGTTCAGAACTACGACGGGTGATCCTATATCTGATCCCAAGGGCCACGAATGAACAGAGGGCATTAAATCTCTGGGATTCTCCAACCCACAGACTCTGAGAGGTTTAACCTCTTAGACGTATTTATACCAGAGGAAGATACATTTTTGAAAATTCGGGGAACTGAAATGAAAGGGAATAGGACAAAGCGGAGGAGTTCGTTCCTGGGCTAGATCAGCCATGACCACATTTCAGCTTTGATTTTTGCTCTCCCATCGATTAGAGCTATTATTTCATCCTCACCCATTTAAATCCACCGATAAACTTAAATCCTATCTCATCATTCTTCAGATAAAATCCCACGATCTGCCTAGTCTTTGCATTGAGCTCCATCCTCTCAGTTATAGCATCATTCTCATGAACATTCCTTGTGCTTTTCCCCATCGTTCTACGTCTCGACGGTAATGTCCACTTTCTATCTGCATGGCAGCGGCGATAAGAGTTGGGAAATGGGAACTATCAGAGGGTTGTAGAAATGTGGAGAAAATCCCGCTGTCGGGATGAGGACGGTCCATCTCAGTCAATTGAGATTTGTGTTTTATTTCTTTCAGGAGGAAGCTGGTCGCAAGCGAAGGTAGGACATGCTCTTGACGGAAACATTGTAAGTTTTGGTGGAACAGCTCAAAACATTTCTAATGCTCAGTTGATAACCGGCTGTTAAATATTCGCAGGGTTCGTGATGAAGCCAAACCACTGTCGGTGGTAGAGGAGGCCTTGCCGATTGAAAAGTTTCATTGCCCCGTTTCATTGAACACAGTATTTAAAGAAACATCTGATGACTTCAAGCAAGGTAAAGCTAATATCTTTTCCATTGTTCTTGTTTCTGACATCTTGAAGTAATATGTGTACGAAAGAACTGCAGTTGCAGGTTTAAATCGAAAGTAGACACAAAATGCTGGAGTGACTCAGCGGGACAGGCAGCATCTCTGTAGAGAAGGAATGGGTGACGTTTCGGGTCGAGGCCCTTCTTCAGTCTGAAGAAGGTTCTCAATCCGAAACGTCACCCATTCCTTCTCTCCAGAGATGCTGCCTGTCCCACTGAGTTACTCCAGCATTTTGTGTCTACCTTTGATTGCGTCTATTTTTAAGTAATACTAAGATGCAAAGATGAATGTTATTTTGGAGTGAAGGGAAATCGTAGATTTGATCTATCATCTGCTGGGAAGCATCACAGAGTCAGAGAGCTTTGTAGCACAGCAACAGGCCCTTGGACTCGACTCAACGATGCCAACCACGTTGCCCAACCAAGATAGCCCAACTTGCCTGAGTCTGGCTCATATCCTTCCAAGTCTTTCTTATCCACGTATCGACCCAATTCTCTGTGAACTGTTGTAATTGTACCTGCCTCGACCACTTCCTCTGTCAGATCGTTCCACATCTACACTACCCACTGACTGAAAAACCTGCTCCTCGAGTCCTTTTTATTGTTTCCACTCTCATCTTAAACTGATGCACTCGAGGTTTAGACTCTCCGACCTTGGGTAAAGTATTGCGGCTAATCACCTTGTCTGTGCATCTTATACACATCTATAATGTCACTCTGACAGGCTCCCAAGAAAAAATGTCCCAGTCTGAATAGTCTCTTTCAGGAATGAGTAGATTAGCCGATGATGAGCGTTTAGACAATAGACAATAGACAATAGGTGCAGGAGTAGGCCATTCAGCCCTTCGAGCCAGCACCGCCATTCAATGCGATCATGGCTGATCACTCTCAATCAGTACCCCGTTCCTGCCTTCTCCCCATACCCCCTCACTCCGCTATCCTTAAGAGCTCTATCCAGCTCTCTCTTGAAAGCATCCAACGAACTGGCCTCCACTGCCTTCTGAGGCAGAGAATTCCACACCTTCACCACTCTCTGACTGAAAAAGTTCTTCCTCATCTCCGTTCTAAATGGCCTACCCCTTATTCTTAAACTGTGGCCCCTTGTTCTGGACTCCCCCAACATTGGGAACATGTTTCCTGCCTCTAATGTGTCCAATCCCCTAATTATCTTATATGTTTCAATAAGATCCCCCCTCATCCTTCTAAATTCCAGTGTATACAAGCCCAATCGCTCCAGCCTTTCCACATACGACTGTCCCGCCATTCCGGGAATTAACCTAGTGAACCTACGCTGCACGCCCTCCATAGCAAGAATATCCTTCCTCAAATTTGGAGACCAAAACTGCACACTGCTATCCTTAAGAGCTCTATCCAGCTCTCTCTTGAATGCATTCAGAGAATTGGCCTCCACTGCCTTCTGAGGCAGAGAATTCCACAGATTCACAAGTCTCTGACTGAAAAAGTTTTTCCTCATCTCAGTTCTAAATGGCTTATTCTTAAACTGTGTTCTGGACTCCCCCAACATTGGGAACATGTTTCCTGCCTCTAACGTGTCCAACCCCTTAATAATCTTATACGTTTCGATAATATCTCCTCTCATTCTTCTAAATTCCAGTGTATACAAGCCTAGTCGCTCCAGTCTTTCAACATATGAAAGTCCCGCCATTCCGGGAATAAACCTAGTAAACCTACGCTGCACCCCTCAATAGCAAGAATATCCTTCCTCAAATTTGGAGACCAAAGCTGCACACAGTATTCCAGGTGCGGTCTCACTGGGGCCCTGTACAACTGCAGAAGGACCACTTTGCTCCTATACTCAACTCCTCTTGTTATGAAGGCCAACATTCCATTGGCTTTCTTCACTGCCTGCTGTACCTGCATGCTTCCTTTCAGTGACTGATGCACTAGGACACCCAGATCTCGTTGTACGTCCCCTGTTTCTAACTTGACACCATTCAGATAATACTCTGCCTTCCTATTCTTACAACCAAAGTGGATAACCTCACACTTATCCACATTAAACTGCATCTGCCATGCATCCGCCCACTCACACATCCTGTCCAAGTCACCCTGCAACCTCATAGCATCTTCCTCTCAGTTCACACTACCACCCAGCTTTGTATCATCTGCAAATTTGCTAATGGTACTTTTAATCCCTTCATCCAAGTCATTAATGTATATTGTAAATAGCTGCGGTCCCAGCACCGAGCCTTGCGGTACTCCACTAGTTACTGGTTCTCCGGCCCCTAGAACATTTGGGAGATTGTGTGTATCTTCCTCAGTGAAGACAGATCCAAAGTAACGGTTTAACTCGTCTGCCATTTCTTTGTTCCCTATAATAAATTCCCCTGCTTCTGTCTTCAAGGGACCCACATTTGCCTTGACTATTTTTCCCTCTTCACGTACCTAAAAAGACTTTTGCTATCCTCCTTTATATTATTGGCTAGTTTACCCTCGTACCTCATCTTTTCTCCCCGTATTGCCTTTTTAGTTAACTTTTGTTGCTCTTTAAAAGAGTCCCAATCCTCTGTCTTCCCACTTCTCTTTGCTATGTTATACTTCCTCTCCTTAATTTTTATGCTGTCCTTGACTTCCCTTGTCAGCCACAGGTGTCTCTTACTCCCCTTAGAGTCTTCCCGCCTCTTTGGGATAAATTGATCCTGCAACCTCTGCATTATTCCCAGGAATACCTGCCATTGCTGTTCTACCGTCTTCCCTGCTAGGGCCTCCTTCCAGTCAATTTTGGCCAGCTCATGCCTCTGCAATCCCCTTTGCTATACTGTAATACTGACACTTTTGATTTTCCCTTCTGCCTTTCCATTTGCAGAGTAAAACTTATCATGTTGTGATCACTGCCTCCTAATGGCTCTTTTACCTCTAGTCCCCTTATCAGATGAGGATCATTACACAACACTAAATCCAGAATTGCCTTCTCCCTGGTCGGCTCCAGTACAAGCTGTTCTAAGAATCCATCTCGAAGGCACTCTACAAACTCTCTTTCCTGGGGTCCATTTCCAACCTGATTTTCCCAGTCTACCTGCATGTTGAAATCTCCCATAACCACCATAGCATTACATTTGTGACACGCCAATTTTATCTCCTGATTCAACTTGCACCCTATGTCGAGGCTACTGTTTGGGGGCCTATAGATAACTCCCATTAGGATCTTTTTACCCTTACAATTCCTCATTTCTATCCATACTGATTCGACATCTCCTGATTTTATTTCGGAGTCACGTGAGTGACTACGTGAAGACCCCGTCCAGCACGCGTGCGCGACATTAGCGTTCATGCAGTGCACCGCGACGAACGGGAGTTCAAGGTGCTCCCGCTACAAACTAAAAAGTCGGGCCGACAGGTAAGTTCTACCGTGGCCGTAAGTATTTTCTCTCTGGTCTGCTTTAGGTCCCAAGATGACCAAGACCAGAGGAAAGAAATTTGCAGTCGCCCCCGTTCGTTTTCCGTTGAGGAACGTTCTTTGGAGGGGGGGCAAGAGGCGGCACAACTACCGAGCCGAGCCCAGCACCGCTAGTGCAGCCTGAGCAGCGGGCTGGAGGTACCTGCAGCCAGAACCGGGCGGTAGTGTCTGGACGATTCAGACGAAGATGCTACACCGCTACACAGCGGCACTGGCAGCCGCCTAAGCCTAAAACGGCTTATGGAGCAATGCTCCAGCGAGATCTGCTGAGAGCAGCAGCAGACTCGCCAAGGGAGGGCCCAGATCGCCCAGGCACTCCCGCAGTGCCCTTTAGGGGCACTGGCCATTGCCTCACCTTCGTTTGAAGGCAGCATTGGCGACCAGGTCTGGGCTGGTCAAGAAGAGGGGTTGTTGGCTGAAGATGTCCGGAGTACGCAGAGTGTACAGGATCAGGAAGAGCTGCTGGGTGTGGTCAACCGCTACGTGGACATTCCACGAGGGGGTCGGCCTTTAGAGCCGAAACTTGCAGCCAGCATTGACCACCTGTCCTCAAAAACCCTACAAGAACGGGTGGTCAATGAGGCTCTTGAGCTATACACAGCCCCAGAAAATTGTACATCATTAAATGTACCAGCTGTAAACAGCCAAATTTGGGGACATTTGGGGCAGGAACCTGGAGTTGAAGCTCCAGAAAATCCTTAAACTGACTGCAGCGATAACATATGCTCGGTCCATTGATGGTGTGGACATTTCCACAAATCAGCAAGATACACTAGCTCTGCTGTGCACCACTCAATACCAAATAAATGGTTTACGGAAATTATCAAGCCTGCCCTCAACCCTAAGTTTGCGGGACTCTGCAAAACACCGGGTTCAGAACCTCCAATTCTGCTTTTTGGAAAGGATCTCCCAAAAAAGGTGAAAGACCTAGAGGAAGAATCCAAGACCTTTGGTCTCGTGAGGGCAGGCTTGGGACCGAGCAGACCTAACAAACCCAGGCGGCAGTACCTCACGGCGTCCACCAGTCATAAACCACCATATGGGACTGGTGAAAGCTCGGGGTCCGCAACCATTCCCCGTAAGCCTTTTAGGCCAGGGCCCAGAGCGGACCCCATGGAAAATGCGCCACCCCCCAACAACAACATCAACGTCAACAGCAGCCCTCTACAGCCCAGCAGACACCTCATCGTCCAGCGAAGAGGCAGAAGAAGAATTAACACCAATCACCATGGAGGTAGGTGGGTCTGGTACCTTTCGGCATATGAGCAGTAGGGACTCTATACTAACAGGGAGGAGATTGCACTTGTTTTTTGCATGCATGGGAAACCATCACTAATGACAAATACATACTAACCTGCATTCATGGCTATAAAATTGACTTTGTTCATGAAAACATTCCGCCAGTTCAGCACATACCCCAAAGGGTATTCACCCTCTCAGTCAAAGACAAACAAGAGGGTCAAGCTGAACTTGTGAGGCTACTAGCAAAAGGTGTCATTGAAAGAACAAAACATGAACCTTTGGAATTTGTGTCTACAAGGTACTTTCTAGCAGGCATTGATTTAAAAGATGCCTACTACTCAGTACCCATACACAAGGAGCACCGTAAATAATTAAAAATTTATCTGGATGAAACAGCTATGTCAATTTAAAGCCTTACCAAATGGACTAACCTCCGCTCCAAGGTTTCACTAGAAGCTTAAAACCCGCCTTGGCATTATTGACAAAACAAAAGCATATAGTCATGGCGTACTTAGATAGGGAAACCTTGGAGACAGCTATTTTGGCAGTAGCAGCCACCAAACGTTTGTTTGAAACTTTGGGGTTTGTCATACATCCAGATAAATCCAATTTTACACCGTCCACTACCATGGACTATCTTGGATTTACGATTGATACTGTTCGCATGGTTGTAACTCTGCCAAAGTGGAAAGCATCACAATTGGCACTATCATGCCACGAACTAATGCATAAACGTCAGCCAACCATACGGCAGGTAGCTAGAGCTATTGGTAAAATGGTAGCAGCTTTTCCAGCTGTACAATTTGGGCCTTTGCACTACCAAAATTTACAAAGAACAAAAGTGCACGAACTAAAGCAAAACTCAGGTCACTTTGACCGAGCATGTATTTAACTGCTGAATCCATTACAGAGTTACAATGGTGGACAAGGAACATTAGCCTCAGTTCCAGTCCCATAATTATCTCCAACTCAGTATTAACCATTCAAACGGATGCCAGTGCCTTGGGCTGGGGAGCAACTAACATGCTATCCAGCACAGGGGGCAGATGGACTAACTCTGAATCATCTTGCCTACAGACACGGGGTATCAACTATTTAGAAATGTTGGGTGCGTTTTATGGTTTAAAAGCATATGCATCTAATACGCATCATGCATATGTCCGGTTGCAATTAGATAATACCACGGTGGTGGCTTATATCAACCACATGTGTGGTATAAAGTCAATATCGTGTGATAAATTGGTCAAAAATACAGTGGCAGACACCAGGTCACGCAAATTTAACGATAACATCAAATGGATGTTAAATCCCAAAATATTTGCCGAAATTACAAAGCAAAATGGCACACCAGATATCGATCTATTTGCATCCAGGCTGAATCACCAGGTACCAACGTATGTCGCTTGGGAACCAGACCCTGAGGCAGCAGCAGTTGATGCATTCACGCTGTATTGGGGGAAAAATGTTCTTTTATGCTTTTCCTCCCTTCTGCCTCATCAGTCGGGTATTACGGAAGATTCAATTGGATTCCGTCCCCAGCAGTCCGGAATTATTAATCCACCCAGTGTCAGGCATTAGTCACCCGTGCCATGACAGAGTCAATCTCCTGGCTTGCAGATTCTAAAAAGACCTCTACTGGGCCTGGGACTGTCTGAGGACGCCATCAACATGATGACCGCATCCCACCGGGAGTCCACCAGGAGACAATACCTGACCAATATAAGGAATACTTACCTGGCAGGGGAGATACCTTGATCACTCAGGAGGTTTTCCCAGGACAAGGCTATCCCATTGCACTTCGGGTGTGCTGACGCCTGCGATGTCCCCAAATGCGGGATACTCGACTGCAAAATTTGTGGTAGTGGGGGACTGCGTTCGCTCTCTCCCCTGTTAAAATGGGAACGGTATTGCTCCAAAACAGGAACTACCTACACTACAGCGACACCCACCAGTGTTGTGCAATTCCTGGTTGGATTACATCAGGAAGGACTCAGCTACAGCGCCATAAATACAGCCAGGAGTGCGTTGTCAGCTTATTTGGTTCCAGCAGCAGGACAACTGGCTTTGGGGTCCCATCCACTAGGAATCAAAATCATGAGGGGCATTTTTAATACTAACTCCTCCAGACCAAGGTACACTCAGATCTGGGATGTCAGCATTGTGCTGACGTACCTTAGGGGATGGCCACCGCCCAGGGCACTCACGCTGGAACAACTTACACTGAAATCAGTCATGCTCATGGCACTAGTGTCAGCTTAAAGGGTACAATCCCTCCACCTTCTGAGGCTCGACAGCATGACAGAGTCATTGGACTGTTTCACATTCCATATTCAGGGACTGGTCAAACAAACTAGACCAGGTACCACGCCTCCAGTCATGGAGTTCTGGGCATATTCATCTGAACCACGGCTGTGTGCCAAGACCACCTCGCCAATTACATAGACACAACATACAACTTAAGAGGGAGAGAAAAAGCCTTATGGATAAGCCACAAGAAGCCTCATGGTCAGGTGACGAGCCAAACCATTTCAAGGTGGCTCAAGCAGGTGCTTAAGTCCGCGGGAGTCAATACGAATGTTTACAAATCTCACTCCACCAGGGCTGCATCTACGTCGGCGGCTAGTCAAATGGACGTGCCAATTGACCATACTCTGGCCAGAGCAGGATGGTCCTCGGAAAGAACTTTCCAAAGGTTTTATAATAAACCGCTGGCGCAACCTGCTACATTTGCAGACAGAATTTTAGAGTCTGCAGATAATATTTAATTTGAGCCCTGGGGAGCTCTCTGTTTTTGTTGTCATTAATAAACCTTTTTTGTTCACAAACAGGTTTCTTGATCGCGATAACATACTTCCTCCCTCTAAGGTCTTCAGACAGTGAGTGAAGCATGAGCTGGTACACGGTTCGGAATCACAGAAGCTTTGAAGTCTTCACGTAGTCACTCACGTGACTCCGAAATAAAATAGTAAGATTAAATGAGAACTTACCAGTTCGAAGTTTGATCTGTATTTTATGAGGAGTTACGATGAGGGACTACGTGCCCTCCGCTCCCACCCTTTTTTATACAGATCAACTGGTAATCAAGTTCTTATTTTTTCTTTACTATATTTATTTCAATCGTTGTGTTTTTTCTGTGAATCCACACCGCTGCTTTGAAGAATGTCGCGCACGCGTGCTGGACGGGGTCTTCACGTAGTCCCTCATCGTAACTCCTCATAAAATACAGATCAAACTTCGAACTGGTAAGTTCTCATTTAATCTTACTATTCTATGTCACCCCTTGCAAGGGAATTAATATCATTCCTTACCAGCAGAGCAACCCCACCCCCTCTGCCCACCTGTCTGTCTTTTCTGTACGTTGTGTACCCCTGAATATTCAGTTCCCAGCCCTGGTCCTCTTGTAGCCATGTCTCAGTGATCCCTACAACATCATACTTGCCCATGACTAACTGAGCCTCAAGCTCATCCACTTTATTTTTTATACTACGCGCATTTAAGTACAACACTTTAACCTCTGACATCCATACTAATCAAGAATCCAGCTATCTCTGCCTTAAAAATATCCACCGACTTGGCCTCCACAGCCTTCTGTGGCAATGAATTCCACAAATTCACCACCCTCTGATTAAAAGCATTTCCCCTCATCTCCTTCCTAACGGAACATCCTTTAATTCTGAGGCTCTGACCTTTCGTCCCTTCCTGCCCAAACCACCCCATCCCCGGGCACATTCCCCTGCAACTGCAGGAGATGCAACACCTGTCCCTTTACCTCCCCCTGTAAGGGGTTTCTGCGCCGAGCTTTCGCCCGACCTAAGGTCCCCGTGCCTTGCTCTGATCCCTTGACCAGGCCGTGCACACTGGTTCCCCGTGAGTGGTTCGACCCACTCACCCCTTACGGTTCTAGACACTGGACTTAGTTGCAGGAGCTCTTATAGTGCAGAAAAATTCCACCAGACCAGATTTTAAAACCAGGGTTTAAATGAAAAAGGCTTTTATTCAGCGCTTGGGACTATTGTCCATGGATACTTATGTATTGCTATATGACATACCTATTAAACACGTACCGAATCACACGAATACTTATAACTATGAATCATTAAACACACACAGTTCCACAAGACATATACACGAATACCTTTTACTTATGAATTCTTAAACACACAGTTCTACAAGACATATACACGACTGTAAGATGGGGAACGTACGACGCATCGCAACATTGACCAACACATATTGTAATACACACCCAACGTTTATTCACAACCACCCTCCCCTCTACCCTAAACTATGTCCAGGATATGTAGGATTTGGAGTACATGCTCACCATGGGGCTATTACTGGGGTTACTGGCTGTTCGTTTTGCAGTATTTCTTCTCGAGTTGCGTGCCTGTTCCTCTCTCTTGCATCCGTTCTTCTTGCCTGTCGTTTCTTCCTCCTGTATTCGTTTGACTTCCTTCTGACTCTCTTCTTGACTTCAGTTGACTTCAAACCCGGTTTTCTCTGCGCTTCTTGACTTAACTTTTTCACCCAAAAGTAGTGGCCAGTTATACTATTTCTGACCCGTCCTATCTCCCGCCAGATCTTGGAATCTCTTTGTTCAAAAAGATATGTATGAGTTTTTCTTCTGATCTGCGCTTATGTTCGGGGATACCGGGGATGGCCAGACGGTGTTAATTGGTATTTCGTTGTGAGGTAATGGGTGTTAACTGGTTTCCCATCACCTACCGGGTAGTTTTCTATGGGCTATTGTGCCCCCTCAACGAGATGAACTGTTTAGGTCGGCTTGGGGCATTGTGAGTATGCTGATGTCAGCGCCCCAGTGTCTGGACTCCGACCTGGTTTCGTAGGTTTCTGCATGGCCAATACCCATCCTTTGTTCTGGCCATGGCTTTGCAGAAAACCTAGAGACTGGGATGTAAGGTTTTTACTTTTTGTGGCTGGTCACGAGGTCCTGCGGCCATTTTAGGACCCACGGATTGTGACATCCTTTGTTAATCTGACCGCAGCCTTTCTCCGCTATCAGCCCCAGTCTCTCGTTTAAAATGTCCAAACTGCAGCTCTTTGGTTTGGTGTTGCTTTCCAAATGAGGGAAAACGTCTCAAATCTTACACCCCCCTCAACTCCATCCAATTTATCCCAAAGAGGAGGAAAGATTCCAAGGGGAGTAAGAGACACCCGTGGCTGACAAGGGAAGTCAAGGACAGCATAAAAATAAAAGAGCAGAAGTACAACAAAGCAAAGAAGAGTGGGAAGCCAGAGGACTGGGACTCTTTTAAAGAGCAACAGAAGATGACTAAGAAGGCAATACGTGGAGAAAAGATGAGGTACGAGGGTAAACTAGCTAATAATATAAAGGAGGATAGTAAAAGCTTTTTTAGGTATGTAAAGAGGAAAAAAATAGTCAAGGCAAATGTGGGTCCCTTGAAGACAGAAGAGGGTGAATTTATTATGGGAAACAAGGAAATGGCAGACGAGTTGAACCGGTACTTTGGATCTGTCTTCACCAAGGAGGGTACAAGCAATCTCCCAGATGTTCTAGTGGGCAGAGATCCTAGGGCAGTGGTGTCCAAACTTTTTTCAAAGGGGGCCAGATTTGATAATGTGAAAATACCCAAGGGCCAATGCCCTCCCCCCCCCCCCCCCCCCCGAACCTTTAACTAATGCGCCCCCTGCCGAACCTTTAACTAATACGCTCCCACCCCCCCCGAACCTTTAACTAATGCGCTCCCCCCCCAAACGTTTAACTAATACGCTCTCCCCCCCCCCCCCCCCGGACCTTTAACTAATACGCTCCCCCCCCCCCCCCCCCGAACCTTTAATTAATACGCTCCCACCCACCCCTGAACCTTTAACTAATACGCTCCCCCCCCACCGGACCTTTAACTAATACACTCCCCCTCCCCCCCCCCCCGGACCTTTAACTAATACGCTCCCCCCCCCCCCCCCCGGACCTTTAACTAATGCGCTCCACCCCACACCCCACCGGACCTTTAACTAATACGCTCCCCGGGAAGGTGTAGTCGCCGTCGCCTCTCCTGCTGGGGGGGGGATGCGGCACTCGCCCGACTGACGGGAGCGCCTGCCAATGAGCGTGCGGGGTGAGGAGAGCTCAGCTGCTGCTCTCCCATCCCCCCGCACGCCCTCAACCCCGCCGCCGGGAAGTGTAGTCGCCGTCGCCTCTCCTGCTCGGGGGGGGGGGGGGGGGGTAGTCGGGCAGCGCTGACCGCCGGGAGGTGTAGTCGCCCTCTCCTCTCCCCCTCCCCCTATCTTCATTCTGTTAGACAGTGCTGGCGGGCCATAAATAATCATTTTTAAGACGGAAGCTGCGGGCCGTATAAAATCTGACCTCGGGCCGCGATTGGCCCCCGGGCCGGACTTTGGACATGTCTGTCCTAGGGTGACGGAGGAACTGAAGGAAATCCACATTAGGCAGGAAATGGTGTTGGGTAGACTGATGGGACTGAAGGCTGATAAATCCCCAGGGCCTGATGGTCTGCATCCCAGAGTACTTAAGGAGGTGGCTCTAGAAATAGTGGAAGCATTGGAGATTATTTTTCAATGTTCTATAGATTCAGGATCAGTTCCTGTGGATTGGAAGATAGCAAATGTTATCCCACTTTTTAAGAAAGGAGGGAGAGAGAAAACGGGTAATTATAGACCAGTTAGTCTGACATCAGTGGTGGGGAAGATGCTGGAGTCAATTATAAAAGACGAAATTGCTGAGCATTTGGATAGCAGTAACAGGATCATTCTGAGTCAGCATGGATTTACGAAGGGGAAATCATGCTTGACAAATCTACTGGAATTTTTTGAGGATGTAACTAGGAAAATTGACAGGGGAGAGTCAGTGGATGTGGTGTACCTCGACTTTCAGAAAGCCTTCGACAATTCCCCACATAGGAGATTAGTGGGCAAAATTAGAGCACATGGTATTGGGGGTAGGGTACTGACATGGATAGAAAATTGGTTGACAGACAGAAAGCAAAGAGTGGGGATAAATGGGTCCCTTTCGGAATGGCAGGCAGTGACCAGTGGAGTACCGCAAGGTTCGGTGCTGGGACCCCAGCTATTTACGATATACATTAATGACTTAGACGAAGGGATTAAAAGTACCATTAGCAAATTTGCAGATGATACTAAGCTGGGGGGTAGTGTGAATTGTGTGGAAGATGCAATAAGGCTGCAGGGTGACTTGGACAGGTTGTGTGAGTGGGCGGATACATGGCAGATGCAGTTTAATGTAGATACGTGTGAGGTTATTCACTTTGGAAGTAAGAATAGAAAGGCAGATTATTATCTGAATGGTGTCAAGTTAGGAAGAGGGGATGTTCAACGAGATCTGGGTGTCCTAGTGCATCAGTCACTGAAAGGAAGCATGCAGGTACAGCAGGCAGTGAAGAAAGCCAATGGAATGTTGGCCTTCATAACAAGAGGAGTTGAGTATAGGAGCAACGAGGTCCTTCTACAGTTGTACCGGGCCCTGGTGAGACCGCACCTGGAGTACTGTGTGCAGCTTTGGTCTCCAAATTTGAGGAAGTATATTCTTGCTATTGAGGGCGTGCAGCGTAGGTTCACTAGGTTAACTCCCGGAATGGCGGGACTGTCGTATGTTGAAAGGCTGGAGCAATTAGGCTTGTATACACTGGAATTTAGAAGGATGAGGGGGGATCTTATTGAAACAAATAAGATAATTAGGGGATTGGACACATTAGAGGCAGGAAAAATGTTCTCAATGTTGGGGGGAGTCCAGAACAAGGGGCCACAGTTTAAGAATAAGGGGTAGGCCATTTAGAACGGAGATGAGGAAGAACATTTTCAGTCAGAGAGTGGTGAAGGTGTGGAATTCTCTGCCTCAGAAGGCAGTGGAGGCCAGTTCGTTGGATGCTTTCAAGAGAGAGCTGGATAGAGCTCTTAAGGATAGCGGAGTGAGGGGGTATGGGGAGAAGGCAGGAACGGGGTACTGATTGAGAGTGATCAGCCATGATCGCATTGAATGGCGGTGCTGGCTCGAAGGGCTGAATGGCCTCCTCCTGCACCTATTGTCTATTGTTATGGGGAGAAGACAGGAGAATGGGGTTAGGAGGGAGAGATAGATCAGCCATGATTGAATGGTGGAGTAGAATTGAAGGGCCGAATGGCCTCATTCTAATACTTTAATTGATGACATTATAACCTGATGACGGTCCAACTTCACTTGATAACCCAGCCCTTCAGACCTGATGAAGTTGTTGTAAACCCTTTTGCACCCACTCCAATTGACTAACAAACCCACCCTTCCCTTTGTCTCACCCTCCACTCAAAAAACACAGGAGCAGGTCATCTGGCCCCACGTGTCTGCCCCTTTCACTGTGAACATGATGACCCCACCACGCACCTCTACCTCCTCTTTAACAACCTCAAATTACCGCTCACCTCAATATCCACCGGCTCCGATCTGCCTCCATATCTGAATAACCCACTTCATTCCTCCATCCCCACCGCAATCTCACAATCCTCCTCACTCTCCACACTCGTCCTCCCCGTCCACCCTCCCCCACCTCACGAAATTCCCCTCTCCATCCCCGGATAAAAACTCCGGGGGAGATGTCTGTTGTCCACCCGCTGTTGTCGGGGTGAAACCCCGGGCAAGGTTTCAGTTGACCGCCCGCCTGTGCCTGAGGCCGAGCGGCCTCTCCCCCGGTCCCGGGGCCGCGCTGCCCGAGTCTCCCCCCGACCCCCGGGGACTCTCTGATTCTCTGCTTCTCCCCCCAGTCTCCGTCACCCTGGATGTGGAAACAGCGCATCCGGGGCTCGAGGTGTCTGGGGATCGGAAGAGGGTGAGATGGGCCGGGGCCCGGAGGAGACTCCCTGACACCGGGAAGAGGTTTACAGACAGTGAGTGTGTGCTGGGATCGGAGGGATTCACATCGGGGAGACATTACTGGGAGGTGGCGGGGAGTCTGTGCTGGAGACTGGGAGTCGCCGCAGAGTCTGTGGAGAGGAAGGGACCGGTCACACTGACCCCGGAGACTGGAGTCTGGAGCATCGGGCGGTGGGGTGGCGGGTTTGATGCACTCACCTCCCCTCCATCCCGTCTCCCCGCCCGTCCCATCCCCGATAGGGTGGGAGTTTATCTCAGTTACGAGTCCGGGACAGTTTCATTTTACGACGCGGACACCAAGTCCCATCTCCACACCTTCACTGGGAATAAATTCACGGAGAAACTTTATCCATTTTTCGGGCTTTGGACTAGCGGTCAGTGGATGAAAATCTGCTCCGGTTCCGCTCCGGGTGTGTAAAAGGGTCGGGTCCCGGGACAGGCGTCAGGAGCGGGGCTCAGGGGCTGTGGGGCAGAAACCCGGTGGACAACAGGTCGGCGCTGAACGGCTCCCATTTAATCCCCAAACTGCAACATGACCTCCCAACTTCCATCCTCAATACTCTGCCTGATGAAGGCCAATGTGCCAAAAGCCTTTTTGACCGCCTTATCTACCTGCGACACGACCTTCAAGGAACCATGCCCCTGAACTCCTAGATCCCTCTGCTCTACAACACTCCCCAGAGGACTACCGTTCACTGTGTGGGTCCTGCCCTTGTTCGACGTCACAAAATGCAACACCTCATTACAACATCGCAGGCTCCAGTCTGCGACCCGCTGGCGCGCACATCACCCGCTGTGGCTCCGCTCACGTTTGTAACTCTTCACCTTTAACTTGACGTTTAATAAAGTCTTTAAAAAGTAACCCGTGTTTGAATTCTCTCCGCGTCTCCGCGTCACGGTACAGAGATCTCTTCAAACAGCAGACACAAGGATCTATGGATACTGGTTTTACAAAAGGAAAAAGACACAGAGAATGCTGGAGTAACTCAGCGGATCAGGCAGCATCTGTGGAGAACATGGATAGGTGACGTTTCACAGAGTGCTGGAGTAACTCAGCGGGTCAGGCAGCATCTGTGGAGAACTTGGACAGGTGACGTTTCACAGAGTGCTGGAGTAACTCAGCGGGTCAGGCAGCATCTCTGGAGAACATGGCGAGGTGACCCATCTTCAGACTGAAAGGAGTGGGGGTGGGGTTGTGTGAAGCTGGAAGAGAGGAGGGGCAGGACAAAACATGGAGAGTGATAGGTGGATAAAGGTAAGTGCGGAATTTGATAGGCAGACAGTTGGACAAAGACCAGAGAAGAAAAGGCAGAAGGTGTGAAAGAAGAAAATAAAGGTCGACACAAAACGCTGGAGTAACTCAGCGGGTCAGGCAGCATCTCTGTAGAGAAGGAATGGGTGACGTTTCGGGGCGATACACTTCTTCAGACTCCCGCCCCCTCCCCTGACATCAGTTAAACCAGCATCTGCTGTTTTGTTTCCTATACAAGAAGATAATGTTCACCTCTGCTCTCTTCCTATTACAACTTTTGTCTTTTTATGTAGGAAGAAGGAACTGCAGAAACTGGTTGATACAGAAAAGGACATAAAACGACACAAGGACACAAAATGATGGAGTAACAACGGGCCAGGCAGTATCTGTGGAGAACATAGATATCCATGATCTCCAGGGTTGGTGCCTGACCCGCTGAGTTACTCCAGCACTTTGTGTCCTTGTGTCCTTTTATGTTTAGTGTATAGTTTACAGTTTGAGAGCGGAAACAGGCCCATCAGCCCACCGTGTCCACGCCGATCAGAAATACACTAGTTCTATCCTACACGCTAGGGACAATTCAGGTTATGCCTGGGTTTGCTGAACAAAACACTGCAATAGCTGGGCGGACCACCTGCGTCCCCCTGCCGCGAGTAGTGCAGAAACGGTGCGCCTAACGGGCTGACGATTGCCTCAGGGGAGGGGGTAAGGCACGGTCTGAATGGACGAGGAACCATAAAGGACCGTGTCGGGCGCCCTCCCAGAGCAGCAGAGAACCCCGGCCTCGGACCGTATCAGAAACGGTGCCAGGAGATCGACAACAGGTCACTACACGGCGGCGCACGTTGCTGTGTACTCGGGGTACGTCAGTGGGTACACGGATACATGGCTCTGTGTGCATTATTTGGTAGTGTAATAAAATACCTTGGTACATAAAACTCTGTTGTGAGAATCCGGTGATCTACCAAACACACAACACCTCCTTCTACAATCATTCTGTAGAGGGTCTTGACCTGAAACCTCGTCTACCCAAATTCCCCAGAGATGCTGCTTGGCCCGTGGAGTTACCCCATCGTTTTGTGTCAATTGTCTGTAAAGCAGCTTCTGTGGTTCCTCGTGTGCCCCTGGTGATGAACGTCAGGCTGGGCTGCGAGTGGGGGGGGGGGGGGGGGGGGGGGGGTCTGGCTCACTGTGCTGCTCTCCGGGGCTGGAGGGGTTAACAGGGCGGGCAAGCGGAAACTAAGTAAGTAGTGGGGGGGAGGGGTTGACAAATTGGGAATATGAAGATGGAGTTAAAGGGGAAGCGAATACAGGAGAAACTGTAAAGGACTCTCGAATGAATGGGAAGGGAAGTTCTAGAAGGGATATGAGAGTAAGGTCAGGGCCAATTGTGACCGGTGCGAGAGGGGAGGTTAATACCAAAGTTAAAGTGTTGTATTTAAATGCGCGAAGTATAAAAAATAAAGTGGATGAGCTTGAGGCTCAGTTAGACATTGGCAAGTATGATGTTGTGGGAATCACTGAGACATGGCTACAAGAGGACCAGGGCTGGGAGCTGAATATTCAGGGGTACACAAAGTATAGAAAAGACAGGCAGGTGGGCAGAGGGGTTGGGGTCGCTCTGTTGGTAAGGAATGATATTCACTCCCTTGCAAGGAGTAACATAGAATCAGGAGATGTAGAATCAGTATGGATAGAGATGAGGAATTGTAAGGGTAAAAAGACCCTAATGGGAGTCATCTACAGGCCCCCAAACAATAGCCTCGACATAGGGTGCAAGTTGAATCAGGAGCTAAAATTGGCGTGTCACAAATGTGATGCTACGTTTGTCATGGGAGATTTCAACATGCAGGTAGACTGGGAAAATCAGGTTGGTAATGGACCCCAGGAAAGAGAGTTTGTGGAGTGCCTCCGAGATGGATTCTTAGAACAGCTTGTACTGGAGCCTACCAGGGAGAAGGCAATTCTGGATGTAGTGTTATGTAATGAACCTGACCTGATAAGGGGACTTGAGGTAAATGAGCCATTAGGAGGCAGTGACCACAATATGATAAGTTTTACTCTACAAATTGAGAGGGAGAAGGGGAAATCGGAGGTGTCAGTATTACAGTATAGGAAATGGGATTACAGAGGCATAAGGCAGGAGCTGGCCAAAATTGACTGGAAGGAGGCCCTAGCAGAGAAGACTGTGGAACAGCAATGGCAGGTATTCCTGGGAATAATGCAGAAGTTGCAGGATCAATTTATCCCAAAGAGGAGGAACGATTCTAAGGGGAGTAAGAGGCACCCGTGGCTGACAAGGGAAGTCAAGGACAGCATAAAAATAAAAGGGAAGAAATATAACATAGCAAAGAAGAGTGGGAAGCCAGAGGATTGGGACTCTTTTAAAGAGCAACAGAAGATAACTAAAAAGGCAATACGGGGAGAAAAGATGAGGTACGAGGGTAAACTAGCCAATAATATAAAGGAGGATAGTAAAAGCTTTTTTAGGTATGTGAAGAGGAAAAAAAAGTCAAGGCAAATGTGGGTCCCTTGAAGACAGAAGCAGGGGAATTTATTATGGGGAACAAGGAAATGGCAGATGAGTTGAACCGGTACTTTGGATCTGTCTTCACCAAGGAGGATACAAACAATCTCCCAGATGTTCTAGTGGCCAGAGACCCTAGGGTGACAGAGGAACTGGAGGAAATCCACATTAGGCAGGAAAAAGTTTTGGGTAAACTGATGGGACTCAAGGCTGATAAATCCCCAGGGCCTGATGGTCTGCATCCCAGGGTGCTTAAGGAGGTGGCTCTAGAAATTGTGGACACATTAGTGATTATTTTCCAATATTCTATAGATTCCGGGTCAGTTCCTGTGGATTGGAGGGTAGCTAATGTAATCCCACATTTCAAGAAAGGAGGGAGAGAGAAAACGGGAAATTATAGACCAGTTAGTCTGACATCAGTGGTGGGGAAGATGCTGGAATCAATTATAAAATTATAAAAGACGAAATTGCGGAGCATTTGGATCGCAGTAACAGGATCGTTCCGAGTTAGCCTTTTGGCTAAGATCAAGTGTAGTATCTGTTCTGGCACAATCTAATGTTCTTATAAGAACAGTGTAAGTATAAGAGCAGTATTTGCATTAGATCATCGACGAGGAGCGGAGGTCAGGAGCACGTGTCTGGTTTAGGGGTGGATCCATGCTGGTTGGGTAACCAACCTAGCACCCTTATCCAGGTGGGATGGCAGCAGCAAGTGGAGCTGGAGGGCAGGGTATCCGGAATACCCTGCGTGTATCGGTGAAGGACCTCAAGGAGGGGAACCCTTTCTCAAGGGATCTCTTCATCAAGAAGGTGCTGCTGGAGGCCTGTGGATTCAAGGCCGGGGACATCTTCTGCCTCCAGGACTTCCCAGGTAACGGATACTTCGACGTTACCTTCCAGAACCCGGCGGGATGGCAGAAGTTGCTGCAGGACTTCCGGGAGAAGGGGGATGAAGCCCCGCTGTCGCTCCTCAAGGTGCAGCCGCTCTTCACCCTCCCCACCCAGAGGGAACGGATGATCACGGTGCACATGTTTAACCCACATGTGCCCGTCGTGGATGTCCTCACCTTCCTTGCGCGCTACGTCGAAGGGGCCGGGAACTGCGTGGACATCAAGGACTTGTTCGGGATCTGGACGAGCAAGAGGCAAGTAAAGGTGAAGCTGAGGGTGGACGGGAAGGGATTCATTGTCCACCCTCCCTCCGTGTTCGCTATCGGAGGGAACCGGGGCTACATGACGTACGTGGGGCAGCCCAGGGTGTGCAGGAAATGCAACAAACCTGGGCACGTGGCGGCAGAATGCAGGACAGTCGTCTGCAGAAACTGCAAGTTAGAAGGCCACGAGACAAGGGATTGTTAAGAGAGTAAGAGCTGCAACCTGTGTGGGGAGGCAGGCCACCTTTACAGGGCCTGCCCTAAAAGAGCAAGCACTTATGCACAGGCGATAAGAGGGGCCGCTGCCAGCACCCCCAGGGTGGACGAGACGCCTCCTACCACGGAAAAAGTCCAAAAAGGAAAGGAGAGCAGGGGCGAGGACAACGCGACCACCAGGAGCCCCCAACCGCAGGACAGAGCCCCCCAGGCCCCCGCCCACGAGGGTGAGTCGATGGAAGAGGGGGAACAGGAAGAGGAGGAATGGAAGGTGGTACAGTCGAGGAAAACATTGAAGGCTGTGCGCACGGAGAAAAAGACGGAGGGGGCAAGCAAGTCCCAAAAAAGAGTCCTCTCCCTGGACGAGGCCAGCAGCCTCTCCGCATCGGAGGATGAGACGACCAGGAAGAGCCGACAACGGAGGCAGAGGCAGAGGAAGAAAACGGGGGAGGAGGAAGGTAAGAGAAAGAACGTGTCTGTTGGCCCCCAGCCCCAGGAGACTGGGAGCAATGCCAATGGGCCCCAGCCCCAGGAGACTGGGAGCAGTGCCAATGGGCCCCAGCCCCAGGAGACCGTGAGCGGCACAACGGCCAATGGGCCCCTGCTCCGGGAGACCGTGAGCGGCACAACGGCCAATGGGCCCCTGCTCCGGGAGACCGGGAGCGGCACAATGGCCAATGGGCCCCAGCTCCGGGAGACCGGGAGCAGTGCAGTGGCCAATGGGCCCCAGCTCCGGGAGACCGGGAGCAGTGCAGTGGCCAATGGGCCCCAGCTCCAGGACACTGGGAGCAGCGCAGTGGCTTCGCCAGAAAATACACCCTGTGCTGAGGAAGCCACCAACCTGTACCACTACCTGTGCGACAAGAATGTGCAGGAACTCAGCCAGATGATTGGCATGCGGGAGGATCGCCTGGGACACTAAAGGACAATGGAGCTGAAACTGGCATCCTTAAACGTGCGCAGTGTGAAGAGCACTGCGCGATGTGTATCCGCCTTGCAGTACCTAGCCAAGGTAAAGGCGGATGTGACTTTTTTACAGGAGTGCGGGCTGCCACACCTTCGCTGCTATCGGAGGTGGTCGCGATGGTGGCCCCACGGACTGTCTGTATGGTCGGGGGGAAATGATTGTCGTGCGTCCGGTCTGGGGATCTTGCTGCGGGGAGGGGGCTTCACCATCACTGAGGTAAGGGAGGTGGTGGGGGGTCGTCTCTTGGTGGTGGATGTAATGTACCGTGGTTCTCCGCTCCGGCTGATTAATGTGTATGCCTCACCCAGGTGGAGCGAGCGGGTGGCCGTCCTCCAGCAGCTCCCACCGCTGCTGGCCACGTCTAGACCGCTCGTTCTGGCCGGTGACTTCAACTGCATCATCGATGCGGCTGGACGATCCGGCAGTGCCAACCACAGACTGGACGGCACCTCCAAACTCCTGGTGGAAACGGTCAAAGATGCAAAGCTGCGCGACGCCTTCAGTGACCCTGCAGGCGGAGTCCAGCCACGGTTCACCTGGTCAGGACCAAACGGTTCAGCCCAGTCCCGGATAGACTTCCTCTTCACATCGAGGGCCGTCACGGTCAGACACACCGACCTCGCCCCGGTGTTCTTCTCTGACCACTGCCTCCTTCAGGCCACCTGTCACCTACAGGAGGACCGGAAGGCGGGCAGAGGGACGTGGAAGCTAAACGTGGAGCTGTTGACCCCGGAGAACGTTAAGGAGCTAAAGAGGGACTACGCATGTTGGAGAACTGTGAGGCCCCTCTTTGACTCCCAGACACTCTGGTGGGAGGCAACAAAGGAGAACATCAAGAAGTTCTTCGTCTCCAAAGGTGTGCAGAGAGCAAGACAGGGTAAGAGGGAACTGTGTCAACTCCAGACAGATTTGCAGCAGCTACTCCTTCTGCAGAGGAGAGGGGTGGATGTGAGGGAGGAACTGAGAGAGTTGAAGGGCCGGCAAGCTCGGCTCTTTACCTCTGAATCCTCCAAGATCATCTTCCGGTCCAGGGTCCGCCATGTTGAGCAGGATGAGACGTGCTCACGTTACTTCTTCCATAAGGTTCACAGGGGGAGCTCTGTGATCAAAAGCCTTAGGGAGGAGGACGGCTCAGTAACATCCTCGCAGACAGACATGCTCAAGATCTGCAGATCCTTTTATAAGGATCTGTACGATGTAAAGACCACAGACAGCACCGCCTCCCAGAACTTCCTGTCCTCCATCACGGAAGTCTTGGACGACAGCAAGCGGGAGAGTCTGGACCAACCACTGACCCTGGAGGAGCTGACTGGCTCCATCCGTTCCTTTGACTCGAGTAAAACTCCTGGAGGCGATGGCTTACCGGCAGAGTTGTACTCGGCTCTGTGGGACTGGGTGGGCCCGGACCTGCTGGAAGTGTACAACGATATACTTCTAGCAGGCAGCATGTCAGACTCTATGAGGAAGGGCAACATCACCCTGATCTACAAGCAGAAGGGGGAGATGAATGACTTAAGGAATTGGAGACCCATCACATTGTTGAATGTAGACTACAAGATCCTGTCTAAGGCCATCGCCAACCGGGTCAAGTCTGCTCTGGGACAGGTGATCCACCCGGACCAAACCTGTGCTGTACCTGGCAGGAAAATCTCAGACAGCCTGGTGCTGCTGAGAGATACCATCGCCTACGTGCAGGACAGACGGGTGGATGCCTGCCTGGTCAGCTTGGACCAGGAGAAGGCCTTCGACAGGATATCGCACACGTACATGAGGGACGTGCTCTCCAAAATGGGCTTTGGGGAGGGAATCAGGAAGTGGATACAACTGCTCTACTCTGATATCTGTAGTGCAGTCCAAATTAATGGGTGGGAATCAGACAGCTTCCCCGTCAGGTCTGGAGTCAGGCAGGGTTGCCCTCTTTCCCCTGTCTTGTTCGTCTGTTGCATTGAACCCTTTGCCGAATCCATCAGGAAGGATGCGAGCATAAGAGGAGTGACACTGCCAGGCAGTGGGGGCACTCAGGTCAAGGCCTCCCTGTACATGGACGATGTCGCCGTCTTCTGCTCGGATCCAGGGTCGGTCCGCAGACTGATCAGCGTCTGCGACCAGTTTGAGTTGGCCACGGGGGCCAGGGTAAACCGCAGGAAGAGCGAGGCCATGCTCTTTGGCAACTGGCCCGACCGATCTTCCATCCCCTTCACCATCAAGCCTGACTTCCTGAAGGTGCTGGGGATCTGGTTCGGGAAGGCTGAGGCATGTAACAAAAATTGGCTGGAGTGGATAGCCAAGGTGGGGAAAAAGCTGGAGCTGTGGAAGCAGCACTCCCTCTCCATCACGGGGAAAAACCTGGGCATCAGGTGTGAGGTGCTCTCGGGGCTGCTGTACTTGGCGCAAGTGTGGCCCGTCCCTCCCTCCTACGCCACGGGGATCACCCGGGCCGTCTTCCGTTTCATCTGGGGGTCGGCGATGGACCGGGTGCGACGAGCCACAATGCACAAGTCGGCAGACAACGGGGGTAAAGACGTGCCCAACGTCGCCCTCATTCTGATGGCCACTTTCGTGTGTGGCTGCATCAGGCGGAGCATAGAGCCAAAGCACGTGGGCACCAAATGCCACTACCTGCTGAGGTTCTACCTGTCCCCGGTGTTGCGAAGGATGGGCCTGGCGCAGATGCCACGCAATGTGCCAGTCAGCTGGACATTGCCGAACCATCTGTCGTTTGTGGACAGGTTCTTCCGGACCAACACCTTTGACCACAAGTCCATCGGGCAGTGGTCAGCACGGAACGTCCTGCAGGCACTGCAGGGGAATGACTCCATGGATCCTGTGGCGTGGTTCCCAGAACAGACAGCCCAGCTTGTCTGGCAAAATGCCTCATCGCCAGTACTCACCAACAAGCACCAAGACCTGGCTTGGCTGGCGGTGAGGGGAGCCCTCCCAGTCAGATCCTTCCTGCACCGCCGGAACCTCACTACCAGCGCACGCTGCCCTCGGGACGGCTGCTACGGAGAGGAAACGGTGGCCCACCTCTTCAAAGAGTGTGGATTTGCCAGGAGAGTCTGGAGAGGTCTGCAGGGGTCCCTGTCACGATTCATTCCGAGCAGCTCCGTCACAGAGGACTCTGTGCTCTACGGACTGTTCCCAGGGACGCATTCCGAGACTGACATCGAGTGCTGCTGGAAGGTCATCAACTCGGTGAAAGACGCTCTTTGGTCTGCCCGATCCTTGTTGACCTCCCAGCGGAGCGAGCTGTCCGTCAAGGAATGTTGCCGACTGGCCCACTGCAGACTGCAGGAGTACGTGCTGAGGGATGCTCTGAAGCTCGGTGCAGCCAACGCCAAGGCCCTGTGGGGGAGGACCACAGTCTAGGGTCCTTCCGCTGCTGGACATGGGGGGCAGGGTGTGGTGGAGAGAGACGCCCCTCCAAATAAGGGATATGTATGTAAATGTATGTAAATGTCTAAGTAAATGCCTGTATTGAATATGTAACCTCCGGAAATGTCGGATGGGTTTGTTTAAAAATGATGTTTTGTAAATGATATTTATAACTTGAATAAAGTATTTTTTGATTAAAAAAATTTACGAAGGGGAAATCATGCTTGACTAATCTACTGGAAGTTTTTGAGGATGTAACTAGGAAAGTTGACAGGGGAGAGCCGGTGGATGTGTTGTACCTCGACTTTCAGAAAGCCTTCGACAAGGTCCCACATAGGAGATAGGTGGGCAAAATTAGAGCACATGGTATTGGGGGTAGGGTACTGACATGGATAGAAAGTTGGTCGCTGAGTTATTACAAGAAGTTTTGAAAATGGATTCAAAGCCCTTGTTGGATCGAGCCCATAGAGCACTGAGAGCACGGCCAGGTGCTAATGCGCCTCCAAGGCATTTGATTCTGAGGGTGCATAATGCTCACGTTTTAGAAGATATGCTGTCAAGAATTGCTAGTAACAGAGCTTTATTATTCCAAGGCGATGAGATTCGCATCTTCAGAGATTACCCCTCTGAGGTGGTTAAGAAAAGAGCACTGTTTAATGAGACAAGATCTATTCTCAGGAAGATCCCAGCGCTCAGATTTGGTATGTTGTATCCAGCAAAACTTCGAGTGACCTACAATCAAAATGAATCCTTTTTTACTGACCATAATAAAGCACTGGAATTTGCTCGGGAGATCGAAAGGTCGCTGAAGGCCTGATTATGATTTCACGGCTATCTTAATTGGCAGACATCTGATTGGACTTTAAAAATATTAAAACTCAAAGATTTAAGTTTAGTGTATATACTATACGAATATTAACCGTAACTAATTACTATTAATTAAAAAACATATATATTTTTATTAATCATTACTAATAAGAAGTATAAGTAATATTTGATTTATGTAAACTTTACTTTGAATACTTAATTAATACACCTTAGATAGAAAAATCGATTTATTATAGACTAATTAGTTTCGGGCCTGCCCCGTTTATCTCTCTTTTTTTAAAAAAAACAAACAATAACTTTGTTAAAAAACGGAGCTAGTATTAATTTTTTTTTACATCTCACGGAAGTCCTTAGATTTTTTGCCACCTTAGGGTGGCTAACACTAACTGCACTGATTGTAGTTGTAGTTTTAGTTGTCTCTTCTTCTTTCCTGCACTCTTTTAACCTTTTATATATTGATTTTTTTTTTAGATTTAACTTTTATTATTATGTCATTTTTCAGAAATTATACACTTTTGGGAGATATTTCCGGGAAACACTCTACGTTGTACAAAAGATCATCCACCCTTCATTCAAGAAAAATGTTGTAGTCCGGGTGCCAGATCATTTGCTTTATTATAGACTATTTATCGGTTAAGATGCAAGATTCTATTAGGAAAACAGGGGGTAAAGGTATTACATTTTGTAGTTGGAATGTCAAGGGTGTTAATGAACCAATTAAAAGAGGTAAAGTACTTTCACATTTAAAATCTATTGATGCAGACATAATGTTCCTTCAGGAAACTCATCTAAAAAATGTAGCACATAATAGACTGAAAGGCAAATGGATTGATAAAGTATTTCACTCATCGTTTCCCTTTAAATCAAGAGGTGTTGCTATTTTAATTCGTAAGGGTATACCATTTATACATACTTCCTCTATAGTCGACACTGAAGGTAGATATGTTATATTAGTGGGAGAACTATATTCTACAAAATTGATATTGGTGAATGTCTATGCACCAAATTTTGATAATCCGTTATTTAAAAAAAATATATTTAATACCATTCCAGAATTTGGACAATATAACTTGATAATTGGAGGAGATTTAAATTGTACATTAGATCCTTATTTGGATAGATCTTCAACTCAAAGGAAAACAAAATCCAAGTCGTGTGAATTATTAAACTCTTATATAAATAGTGCAAATATAAAAGATGTTTGGAGGATTGATAATCCTTCAGGCCGAGAGTATTCATTTTATTCACCTGTGCATAAAACTTATTCAAGAATTGACTATTTCTTGGTGGACTCCAAACTTATTCCTTATACGTATAATTCAAAATATCATAATATTATTATATCCGATCATGCCCCTTTAACATTTAGGGTAAAACTCCAAGGAGTAACGGGGAAACAGACTAATTGGAGATTTAATCCGCAAATCTTAAATGAAAAAGCATGTTATGACTATCTTAAATCGCAATTTGAGACTTTTTTTTACGCAAATGACCTTCCTGAAACACCTGCATCCCTGCTTTGGGAAACATTTAAAGCGTTTGTGAGAGGATGTATTATTGCTTTTCAAGCGTCTCAAAATAAGAAGAAGCGAGCTGAACAACATGACCTAGAAAGTCAGATAAAACAGTTAGACATAACAAATGCCATCGCTCCCTCTATTGAAATAAATAATAAAATTGCAGCTCTCAAATATAAGTTAAATTATATCCTCTCAGCTCATATTTTAAGGCTTTTTCAATATACTAAACAAAAACATTTTGAATTTGGAGATAAACCACAGAAATTGCTAGCACGTCAACTCCGTAAATTAGAAGATGATTCTACAATTCATAAAATTAGATCAGAAAATGGAGATTTGCTTAAACTACCTAAGGATATTAATCAGAGATTTTTGCAATTTTATCAGTCATTATATTCATCAAAAATAACATACTTCTGCGCAGATGCAAAAATTTTTGCAGGAATGTAACCTTCATGGTTTGAATGTGAGTGATAGAAATTTACTGGGCGCAGAAATAACTATGAAAGACGTTGAAGAGACCATTAAATCCATGAAAAATGGGAAGACTCCTGGCCCTGATGGCTTAAATAATGAATTTTATAAAAAATTCAGTGATTTGATCTCTCCACGTTTGCAAACTGTATATAGTCACGCCTTTAAACAACAGAGATTACCACAAACTCTGACTGAATCAACAATAATCCTCATTCCTAAAAAAGATAAGGATTCTGAAGACCCTGGCTCGTATAGGGCGATAGCTCTTTTAAATACTGATCAGAAGATATTAGCGAAAATCTTAGCTCAGAGATTAAGTCTAGTTATAGATAAATTGATACACCCCGATCAATCAGGCTTTATAGCCAAACGATATTCATTTTTCAACTTGAGACGCTTGTTTAATATAATTTATTCAAATAGACTATTAAATGAAGATTTAGCAATCATCTCGCTAGATGCTGAAAAAGCATTTGATCAAGTAGAATGGCCCTATCTTTTCTCAGTGATGGAAAAATTTCAACTAGGTGAAAATGTTTGTTCATGGTGAAACTTTTATATACATCCCCAACAGCTAGAATATTAACTAATCAAATGCTGTCATCTAAATTTCATTTAGCTAGGGGTTGTAGACAAGGATGTCCACTATCACCGCTTCTATTTGCCCTTATTATAGAACCACTTGCTGAGAGTATTAGATCAAATTCAGATATTCATGGCTATAACACTAAACATACAACCAATAAAATTTCTTTATATGCGGATGATGTATTAATATATATTACAAAGCCAGAAATTAGCATTCTGAATTTATTAAATCTCATAACTCAAGTTGGTTCATTTTCAGGTTATAGAATTAACTGGTATAAAAGTGAAATTATGCCAATAATGGAGCATAATCCGGCCATACTTCAACAATTTCCTTTTAAAATTGCCTATGAAAAGTTTAAATATCTTGGAATTTACGTGACTAGGAAATATACTTCTTTATTTAAATTAAATTTTCCTCCTTTACTCACTAAATTACACAGAAATATCCAATTTTGGAAAACACTTCCTATATCATTAGTTGGTCGTAGTAATGCTATAAAGATGATCTTTCTTCCACAGCTACTATACTTATTTCAAGCAATGCCGATCTATCTTCCAAAAAAGTTTTTTTTAAAAATTGATTCAATTGTTACTAATTTTATTTGGGACTACAAGACTCATAAAATAAATAAAAGACATCTATGTAAGTCTAAAATTAATGGAGGAATTGCTTTACCTAACTTTTTATTTTATTATTGGGCGGTTAATATTAGAAATATAACCTGCTGGTTGGATGATTCTGATCAACAACCGGATTGGTTAAAGATGGATAAAGAGGATTGTTTACCATTCGATATTGGTGCGATCCTCTTAGCTCCAATAAATTTAAATAATAAAACATATGGAGGTAATCCCATTATACACAGTGTTATCCGTACCTGGAAACAATTAAAGCTTACGTTAAAATTGAGTAAATTATCTGTTTTCCTTCCTATTGCGAATAATCCTTCTTTTAAACCGTCTGTCTTAGATAGAGGCTTTGCTCAATGGAAAAGTTATGGAATTAAAAGGGTGGGAGATCTTTATCATAAGGGAACTTTTCTTTCTTTTCAGGATTTACAGCAGAAGTACGGATTACATGTTAATAATTATTTTAGATATTTACAACTTAGAGATTATGTAAAATCACACATGCAAGAATATAAGTTTAGAGGTCCAGAAACACTTGATGTATGCCTGAATCGACATTATAATTCAAATAAATTAATATCCTTTATTTACAATACTCTCCTTGACACTGACATTCCGTCATCAGAATCTTATAGACGAGCATGGGAGGACGAATTGAATCAATTTATAATGCAAGATATATGGGATGAAAGCTTACAACATATACATCAATGTTCATTGAATACTAGACATTCCTTAATACAATTTAAAATAATACATAGATTACATTATTCGAAGACAAAATTAAATAGGATTTTTCCTAGTATCTCTCCTATTTGTGATAAATGTCAATTTCAAGAAGCTAATTTAACTCATATTTTTGTAACTTGTATAAAAATGCAAAACTTCTGGTTGGAGATTTTTAAAATAGTTTCTAAAGTTATTAATAAAAAATTAGATATGGACCCAAAATTAATTATATTAGGATTATCAGAACATACTACAAATTTTACAGTAAGTCAGGTACATTTTCTTGATTACAGTCTAATAACTGCGAAAAAACTAATACTTAAATTTTGGAAAAAACCAATAACCCCCACAATTAAAATGTGGACTATGGAAATGACAGAGACCTTGCATTTGGAAAAAATAAGGTTTGCCTTAATCGACAAACCTGAGTTATTTTTAAAAATATGGTCTCCATTTATTGAATTTTTAGAAAAGTAAATGGGTTTGGCACAGGACTAAAATAAAAAAAAATTTAAATTAAAAGTTGAAACTTGAGTTAGGGGTTGGATGTACAACTGTGGTTATTGTCTCCCGGATCTACTCCCTTTAATTTTTATTGTTAGATCCTTTTTTTTAACCCTCTTATTCTCTCTCCCCAAGTTTATAGTTTTTTTTTTTTTTTTTTTACTTTCTCTCTTCAAAAATTAAAAAATTGAAGCTATGTAAGAACTTTGTAACAAATGTGTTTTTTCTTATTTCTATTTGTACATATGCTTTTCAAAAAAAAAAAAAAAAAAAAAAAAAAAGAAAGTTGGTTGACAGACAGAAAGCAAAGAGTGGGGATAAATGGGTCCCTTTCAGAATGGCAGGCAGTAACTAGTGGGGTACCGCAAGGCTCGGTGTTGGGACCGCAGCTATTTACAATATACATCAATGACTTGGATGAAGGGATTAAAAGTACCATTAGCAAATTTGCCGATGATACAAAGCTAGGTGGCAGTGTGAACTGTGAGGAAGATGCTATGAGGTTGCAGGGTGACTTGGACAGGTTGTGTGAGTGGGCGGATGCATATCAGATGCAGCTTAATGTAGAGGTTATCCACTTTGGTGGTGAGAATAGGAAGGCAGATTATTATCTGATTGGTGTCAAGTTAGGAAAAGGGGACGTACAACGTGATCTGGGTGTCCTTAGTGCATCAGTCACTGAAAGGAAGCATGCAGGTACAGCAGGCAGTGAAGAAAGCCAATGGAATGTTGGCCTTCATAACAAGAGGAGTTGAGTATAGGAGCAAAGAGGTCCTTCTGCAGTTGTACAGGGCCCTAGTGAGACCGCACCTGGAGTACTGTGTGCAGTTTTGGTCTCCAAATTTGAGGAAGGATATTCTTGCTATTGAGGGCGTGCAGCGTAGGTTTACTAGGTTAATTCCCGGAATGGCGGGACTGTCATATGTTGAAAGACTGGAGCGACTAGTTTTGTATACACTGGAATTTAGAAGGATGAGAGGGGATCTTATCGAAACGTATAAGATTATTAAGGGGTTGGACACTTTAGAGGCAGGAAACATGTTCCCAATGTTGGGGGAGTCCAGAACCAGGGGCCACAGTTTAAAAATAAGGGGTAGGCCATTTAGAACAGAGATGAGGAAAAACTTTTTTAGTCAGAGAGTTGTGAATCTGGAATTCTCTGCCTCAGAAGGC
Source organism: Rhinoraja longicauda (assembly GCF_053455715.1). Classification (NCBI taxonomy): domain Eukaryota; kingdom Metazoa; phylum Chordata; class Chondrichthyes; order Rajiformes; family Arhynchobatidae; genus Rhinoraja; species Rhinoraja longicauda. The sequence continues at coordinate 18,256,562 of NC_135971.1, read as the reverse complement.
AGTGGAAGCCAGTTCTCTGAATACATTCAAGAGAGAGCTAGATAGAGCTCTTGAGGATAGCGGAGTCAGGGGGTACGGGGAGAAAGCAGGAACGGGGTACTGATTGAGAATGATCAGCCATGATCACATTGAATGG
>NC_135971.1:17933926-17951426 GCF_053455715.1 Rhinoraja longicauda | reverse complement strand
CCACCTGTGTGAGGGATCTCCCCGCCAGTGCCCCACTGCAGCCGCCCCCCTGCATCGCTGTCCGTCTGACCCGCTGCAGGAGCAGTCATGCAGCCTGCATGCCCACATCAGCTTCGAGTTTGCGCGCATGCACCGGGTGCTGAGCGAGAGGGAGCAACGCTTGAGCAATGAGCTGCAGGATGCAGAGGAGCGGATCCTGGCCCAGATGCAGGAGAACCTGCAGCGCATGCAGGACACGCTGGATTCCGTGGAGCGCTTCCTGCGGCAGCTGCAGACGCGCATGGAGCAGCCGGACATCGTGGCTCTGATCAAGGTCAGGAACGCAGCTCGTCGCAATACGCAGGCGACGGGATGGGGCGGGTTTGTTGGCACAGTAGAGTCGCTCCCTCACATCGCCAGAGACCCCGGTTCAATCCTGACTACGGGTGATGTCTGTACGGAGTTTGTACGTTCTCTCCCCGTGACCTGCGCGAGTTTTCTCCTGGTGCTCCGATTTCCTCCCACACTCCAAAGACGTGCGGGTTTGGAAGTTAATTGGCTTCAATAAAATTGTAAATTGTCCCGAGTGTGCGTAGGATAGTGTTAGTGTGCGCTGTGATTGCTGATCGGCGGGGAATTGGTGGGCCAAAGGGCCTGTTTCCGCGCTGTATCTCTAAACTAAAATAAACCAAACCAAACTAAACAAAACCTAACCAAATGAAACCAAAACCAATCCAACCCAACTCAACCCAACCCAACACAACCCAACCCAACGGAACTCAACTCAACCCAACTCAACCCAACCCAACTCAACTTAACTTAACCCAACCCTTCCCAAACCAACCCAACTCAACCCAGCCCAACTCAACCCAACCCAACCCATGTTAACTCAATCCAACCCAACCCAACCTAACCCATGTCAACTCAACCCAATACAACCCAACCAAAAAATAACCCAACCCAACTCAACTTAACCCAACCCAACCCAACCCAGCCCAACTCAACTCAACCCAGCCCAGTCCAGCCAAAACCAACCCAAGGCAACCCAGCCCAACCCAACCCAAATCAACCAAATCATACTAAACCAAACTAAACTAAATTAAACCAAACCAAAAGACTACAAGGGTGCAGTGTGGGACAGGGGCAGTGAAACATAGCATAGAGGTGAGTGGAGGTTGGGTACGATAGGACAGAGGGGTGATCTCTTGGAGGTGTATAAATTCATGAGGGGGAATAGATAAGGTGAATGCACAGAGTCTTTTACCCTGAGTAGAGGAATCAAGAACCAGAGGAGATGGGTTTACAGTAAGGGGGGGGGAAAGAGTTAATAGGAATCTTAGGGGCGATCTTTGCACTCAGAGGGTGGTGGGTAAATGGAACGGAATGCCACAGGAGGTCGTTGAGGCAGATATTATAACATTATTTAAAGACATTTGGAGAGGAATGGTTTAGAGGGATATGGAATGATCGCAAGCAGGTGGGGCTGGTGTAGATGGGGCACCTTAGACGGCATGGGCACGTTGGGCTGAAGGGTCTGTTTCCGTGCTGTATATCTCAAAATGAGACTGGCTTAGATTGGGCACCTTGGTCGGCATGGGCAGGTTGGGCCGAAGGGCCTGTTTCGTGTTGTGTGACCCTCTGACTAATTAACCGGATGAAGACTGAGATATCTTTCACACAACAAATCATCCTCCAACATTTCCGTCACCTACAACGAGACCCCACCACTGGCCACATCTTCCCATCCCCTCCCCTTTCTGCGTTCCACAGACACTGTTCCCTCCATACCTCCCTGGTCCACTCGTCCCTTCCTACCCAAACCACCCCATCCCCGGGCACTTTCCCCTGCAACCGCAGGAGATGCAACACCTGTCCCTTTACCTCCCCCCTCAACTCCATCCAAGGACCCAAACAGTCTTTCCAGGTGAGACAGAGGTTCACTTGCACCTCCTCCAACCTCATCTATTGTATCCGCTGCTCTAGATGTCAACTTCTTTACATCGGCGAAACCAAACGCAGGCTCGGCGATCGTTTCGCTCAACACCTGCGCTCGGTCTGCCTTAACCAACCTGATCTCCCGGTGGCTGAGCACCTCAACTCCCCCTCCCACTCCCAGTCTGACCTTTCTGTCATGGACCTCCTCCGGTGCCATAGTGAGGCCCACCGGAAACTGGAGGAACAGCACCTCATATTTCGCTTGGGCAGCTTGCAGCCCAGCAGTATGAACATTGACTTCTCCAACTTTAGATAGTTCCTCTGTCCCTCCCTTCCCCTCCTTCTTCCCAGATCTCCCTCTATCTTCCTGTCTCCACCTATATCCTTCCTTTGTCCCGCCCCCCTGACATCAGTCTGAAGAGGGGTCTCGACCCGAAACGTCACCCATTCCTTCTCTCCCGAGATGCTGCCTGACCTGCTGAGTTACTCCAGCATTTTGTGAATAAATACCTTCGATTTGTACCAGCATCTGCAGTTATTTTCTTACACTGAGATATCTTTCTTGTTCATTTCAGGAAGAAAGTATTTGGAACAAGAGGTAAGACATCTCACCTCTCTCTTGAAGGCCATATGTCACAGGAACAGAATCAGACCATGATCCTCAGATTCTACTCCGCCATTCAGTCATGGCCGATCTACCTCTCCCTCCTAACCCCGTTCTCCTGCCTTCTCCCCACAACCCCTGATACCCGCACTATTCAAGAGTCTCTCTATCTCTGCCTTGAATATATCCACTGACTGGTCTCCCCACAGATTCGCGGACAAACACGACACCCTGGACGTGGTGGACCTGGAGCTGCCGCTGGGAGTGTTCAGGGGCCCTCTGCAGTACATGGCCTGGCGGGAGATGGTGGAAGCCATCAGTCCTGGTAGGCCAACGTGAAACTCAGCTCTGCTCTGCGGAGCGGTGGCGCCTGCAAGTGCTCGATGAGGAAGGGGAGCGAGATGGAGATGGGGCAGGGACGAGGAACGTCGGCAAGAACTCAGATCCTTGGGGTCAGATCCAGCAGGAGATGGAGGGGCAGCTCACATTAAGTCATACATTAATGACTTGGATGAAGGGATTAACAGTACCATTAGCAAATTTGCCGATGATACAAAGCTGGGTGGCAGTGTGAACTGTGAGGAAGATGCTATGAGGTTGCAGGGTGACTTGGACAGGTTGTGTGTGTGGCCGGATGCATGGCACATGCAGTTTAATGTGGATAAGTGTGAGGTTATCCACTTTGGTGGTAAGAATAGGAAGGCAGATTATTATCTGAATGGGGTCAAGTTAGGGAAAGGGGACGTACAACGAGATCTGGGTGTCCTAGTGCATCAGTCACTGAAAGGAAGCATGCAGGTGCAGCAAGCAGTGAAGAAAGCCAATGGAATGTTGGCCTTCATAACAAGAGGAGTTGAGTATAGGAGCAAAGAGGTCCTTCTGCAGTTGTGCAGGGCCCTAGTGAGACTGCACCTGGAGTACTGTGTGCAGTTTTGGTCTCCAAATTTGAGGAAGGATATTCTTGCTATTGAGGGCGTGCAGCGTAGGTTTACCAGGTTAATTCCCGGAATGGCGGGACTGTCATATGTTGAAAGACTAGAGCAACTAGGCTTGTAGAAGGATGAGAGGGGATCTTATCGAAACATAAGATTAATAAGAGGTTGGACCTGTTAGAGGCAGGAAACATGTTCCCAATGTTGGGGGAGTCCAGAACCAGGGCCACAGTTTAAGAATAAGGGGTAGGCCATTTAGAACGGAGATGATGAAAAACTTTTTCAGTCAGAGAGTTGTAAATCTGTGGAATTCACTGCCTCAGAAGGCAGTGGAGGCCAATTCTCTGAATGCATTCAAGAGAGAGCTAGATAGAGCTCTTAAGGATAGCGGCGTCATGGGGTATGGGGAGAAGGCAGGAACGGGGTACTGATTGAGAATGATCAGCCATGAACACATTGAATCGTGGTGCTGGCTCGAAGGGCCGAATGGCCTACTCCTGCACCTATTGTCAGAGTGTCAGGGGTTACGGGGAGAAGGCAGGAGAATGGGGTTAGGAGGGAGAGATAGATCAGCCGTGATTCAATGGCAGATTAGACTTGTCGCAAAAAAAATGCAGATGCAGGATAAAAGTCGAAGGAAGACACAAAATGCTGGAGCAACTCAGCGGGCGGCGCGGACCCGGTGGGCCGAAGGGCCTGTTTCCGCGCTGTATCTCTAAATCTAAATCTAAAACAGTGAATGAAAGATATGCAAAAAAGTAACAATGATAACGATGTCTCGACCGAAAACATCATCCATTCCTCCTCTCCAGAGATGCTGCCTGACCCGCTGAGTTACTTCAGCATTTTGTATCTACGGCAGATGAGACTTGATGGGCCGAATGGCCTAATTCTACCCCTGTCACTTATGATATTACGAGTTCAGTTTCAGTTTAGTTTATTGTCACATGTACCGAGCTGCAGTGAATTTAGAAGATTGAGGGGGGATCTTATAGAAACGTACAAAATTCTTAAGGGGTTGGACAGGCTAGATGCCGGAAGATTGTTCCCGATGTTGGGGAAGTCCAGAACAAGGAGTCATAGTTTAAGGATAAGGGGGAAGTCTTTTAGGACCGAGATGAGAATTTTTTTTTCACACAGAGAGTGGTGAATCTGTGGAATTCTCTGCCACAGAAGGTAGTTGAGGCCAGTTCATTGGCTATATTTAAGAGGGAGTTAGATGTGGCCCTTGTGGCTAAAGGGATCAGGGGGTATGGAGAGAAGGCAGGTACGGGATACTGAGTTGGATGATCAGCCATGATCATATTGAATGGCGGTGCGTACAGGCTCGAAGGGCCGAATGGCCTACTCCTGCACCTATTTTCTATGTTTCTATGAACCTGAGTCTCCGGCGCTGCATTCGCTGTAAGGCTGCGCCACCGTGACCGATATATTTGTTTTGATATATTACTTTTGGTTCATTTTGTAGGGTAGATATTACTCTTAATAATTGATTGGTTTAAAAATATGGTCTCCATTTATTGAATTATTACAAAAGTAAATGGGCTTGTCACAAAACTAAAATTTAAAACAAAATTAAAACTTGAGTTTAGGGTAGGATGTACAACTATACTCATTAACTCCCGGATCTACCCCCATAATCTTTATATTTGTAATTCTCTTTTTTCTTCGCTTTCTCTCTATTAGTTTATAGTCTTTTTTTTCAGTCTCTTTATTTTTTCTTTAAAAATTAAAAATTGAAGCTATGTAAGAATTCTATAACCAGTTTGTCAAAAAGACATTCTGGCCTTCCATTACAGTGAGGAGGGACTGGAGGAGACTCACTGTGATGGATGTTTCTTTTTGTTTGTTGTTAGTTTATGATTGTGTGTGTTATTGCATTTTTATTGATTATTCTTATTGGTCGTATTGTTGAATTGCGGGTAATGTTTCATTTCACTGCACATTTATGTTTTTGTGACAAATAAACGACTATTGACTATTGATTATTATTTGTACGTATGCTTTAAAAAATCAAAAATGTAAAAATGATAATAATAATTGATTGGTTTATTGTTGTTTTGGTACATAGTGCCAGCCCCGCTGACGTTGAATCCCGACACGGCTAACCCGTGGCTGCAGCTGTCCGAGGATCTGTGCAGCGTGTGGATGGGGGCCGAGCGCCAGACTCTCCCCGAGTCCCGGTGGCGGTTTGACCGGTGCGCCGGGGTGCTGGCGGCCCAGGGCTTCGCGTCCGGCTGCCACTACTGGGAGGTGGAGGTGGGCGCCAAGACGGAGTGGGACCTGGGCGTGGTGCGGCGGTCCTGCCAGCGCAAGGGCAGGCTGGAGCGCCAGCCCCGGGACGGCTACTGGCGGATGAGCCTGCGGAGCGGCGGGGGGTACCAGGTGGTGACCGAACCCCCCACCCGCCTGGCCCTGGATCGCCGGCCGCTGAGCGTCGGCGTGTACCTGGACCACGAGGGAGGCCAGGTGTCCTTCTACGACGCAGGCAGCATGGCGCACCTGTACACCTTCACCCACGCCTTCTCCGAGACCCTGTACCCCTACTTCTGCCCCTGCCTCACCGACGGAGGCAAGAACGCCGAGCCCATGAAGATCTGCCGCGTCACCAGCCACAACCTGCCCGTGATGTTACCCGCACACTCCGACACCTCATCCACCATCACCACCACCCATCACCCTCACCCCTCCTAACTGTGGAGCACACCAAGTACCGGAACAACTCAGCGGGTCAGGCAGCATCTGTGGAGAACGTGGACGGGTGACGCTTCACAGAGTGCTGGAGTTACTCAGCGGGTCAGGCCGCATCTGTGGAGAACATGGATGGGTGACGTTTCACAGAGTGTTGGAGTAACTCAGCGGGTCGGGCAGCATCTGTGGAGAACATGGATAGGTGACGTTTCACAAAGCGCTGGAGTACACAAGCCCTCTTGAAATAAATGCTTGCATTGAGTTTGCTTTCTTTACTACCGACACTATTCCCTCCAAACCTCTCAAGACCGACAGGCTTGTAGGTTAATTGGCTTCTGTAAAATTAGAGATTGTCCCTTGTGTGTGTGTAGGGCAGCGTTAGTGCGGCCTGATCGCTGGTCGCTGCGTACCCGGTGGGCCGAAGGGCCTGTTTCTGCGCCGTATCACTAAGCTAAATGACATTTTCACTGATGAATGTAGACACAAAATGCTGGTGTAACTCAGCGGGTCAGGCAGCATCTGTGGAGAACATGGATAGGTGACGTTTCACAGAGTGCTGGAGTAACTCAGCGGGTCAGGCAGCATCTCCGGAGAGAAGGAATAGGTGACGTTTCACATAGTGCTGGAGTAACTCAGCGGGTCGGGCAGCATCTGTGGAGAACATGGATGGGTGACGTTTCGGGTGGGGACCCTTCTTCAGATCCCTAATTGTGACACTGATCGACAGTTCCATCTTAAACGTCAGCAACAATTGACTCACTGCACGGAATCAGGCCATTCGGCCCAACTTGGCATGCTGACGAAGATGTCCCACCTACACTAGTCCCACCTGCTGATGTTTGGTCCATGTCTCTCAAAATCTTTCCTATCCACGTACCTGTCCAAATGTAATTTGGATGTTGTTATAGTCGCCCATTCCTTCTCTCCAGAGATGCTGCCTGTCCCGCTGAGTTACTCCAGCTTTTTTGTGTCTATCTTCGGTTTAAACCAACATCTGCCGTTCCTCCCTACACACCTGGGCGATGTAGGCGGGCAGATGGAAATGTGCTGTCTAACAGAAGTCATAGAGTCATAGGGTGGAAACAGGCCCTTCTGCCCAATTTGTCCACGTTGGCCAACATGCCCCATCGACACTATTCCCACTGACCTGTGTATCCCTCTCAACATGTCCTATCCATGTAGTTGTCTGAATCTTTCTTGAACTTTGCGTTAGTCCCTGCCTCAAATACCTCCTCTGGCAGCTCGTTCCAGACACCCACCACCCTCTGTGTGGAAAAGGTTGCCCCTCAGGTTCCGACTAAATCTTTCCTCGTCTCACCTTTCCACCTCGACTCTGCGTAAAAGACTCTACACCACACTGTGGATGGCATCTACACTAATCCTCTAAAGATTATATACACCCCTCAGCCTCCTGCACTCCAAGGAATAAAGTCCTCTCCTGCCTCATCTCTTGCTATATATAGCTCAGACCCTCGAGTCCTGCCAACATGCTGGTAAATCTTCTCTGAACACTTTCCAGCATAATAGCATCTTTCAATAGACAATAGGTGCAGGAGGAGGCCATTCGGCCCTTCGAGCCTGTACGCACCGCCATTCAGTGTGATTATGGCTGATCATTCTCAATCAGTACCCCGTTCCTGCCATCTCCCCATACCCCCCGACTCCCTCCTTCTCCCCTCCCATCCCCTTCTCCCCCTCCTATTCCCTCCCCCCTCCTCCTCCCTTCCCCCCTCCCGTTCCCCGTCACCCAGAGACGGGGTGCTCTGTCACCTCCCGCGTACAGTGGTCCCCACTCTGCAACTCTCCCGGTCACACAACGCCCGCTCCTCATCCCTGCGAGAGAGAGAGAGGGGGGGGGGAGGGGGAGAGAGAGAGAGAGTCCTGTGTTAGTGACTGGGCATCGCAGCCCATCCATCCCGTTCACTGCCGGGGCAGCGTCACCCCACAATGTTAACCGGGAGAGGGGGAAGGGGACGGGGGGACGGGCAGTAAGACAGGGGGTTAGAGGGAAGAGAGGTGGCGACCGAGAGAGGGGGGGGAGGAGACGGAGAGAGGGGGGAAGGAAAGGAAGGGGGACGGAGAGGGGGGGAACGGGACGGGGAGGAGAGAGGGGTTGGGACGGAGATGGGGGAGGGTGGGGCGACGAGGTGAGGGGGGGAGGGGCGGTGAGGAGGGAGCACGGCACGGTGTGGGGGTTGCTGCAGAGATACGATGCCCAGACTCCCAGTACGGCTAGGACGAGAAGGATCAGGGTGGGAATGATCGCCCAACGACACCTGGACCCTGGAGGAGACAGACCCACACAGCCGTGAAAATGGAGCTTCGTTTAGAGACACAGCGCGGAAACAGGCCCTTCGACTAGGCTTGTACACACTGGAATTTAGAAGGATGAGAGGGGATCTTATCGAAACGTATAAGATTATTAAAGGGTTGGACACGTTAGAGGCAGGAAACATGTTCCCAATGTTGGGGGAAGTCCAGAACCAGGGGCCACACGGTTTAAGAATAAGGGGTCGGCCATTTAGAACTGAGATGAGGAAAAACTTTTTCAGTCAGAGAGTTGTGAATCAGTGGAATTCTCTGCCTCAGAAGACAGTGGAGGCCAATTCTCTGAATGTATTCAAGAGAGAGCTGGATAGAGCTCTTATGGTAGCAGAGTCAGGGGGTATGCGGGAGAAGGCAGGAACGGGGTACTGATTGAGAGTGATCAGCCATGATCACATTGAATGGCGGTGCTGGCTCGAAGGGCCGAATGGCCTCCTCCTGCGTCTATTGAGTGGGTGAAGAGCCGATCTTGTTATTTATGCTTTGTAATTAACGCATTTTTCTATAATTCACACACCCCACACACACACACACACACAAACACCACACACCACACACAAACACCACACACACACCCCACACACACACACCCCACCCCCACACACCCCACCCCACACACACACACCACACACACACACACACCCCACACACACACACCCCACACACACACACACCCCACACACACACACCCCACACAAACACCACACACACACAAACACCACACACACACAAACACCACACACACACACAAACACCACACACACACACACCACACACACACACACCACACACACACACACAAACACCACACACACACACACCACACACACACACACCCCACACAAACACCACACACACACACACACCACACACACACACACCACACACACACACAAACACCACACACACACACACCACACACACACACACACCACACACACACACACACCACACACACACACACCACACACACACACACCACACACACCACAAACACCACACACACACCACACACACACACACACACCACACACACACACACACACACACACACCACACACACACACACACACACACACACACCACACACACACCACACACACACACACACCACACACACACACACACCACACACACACACACACCACACACACACAAACACCACAAACACCACACACACACAAACACCACATACACACAAACAACACACACCACAAACACCACACACACACAAACACCACACACACTCCGAGTGGGTGAGTGAGTGAGGGGCCGACGTTGTTATTTATACTTTGCAATTAAAGTGTTTTTCTATAATTACCTTGTTGGATTAAAGCGTGCTGTTCTTGCTGCTGCTTTATCTGCACGTTCTGCTTCACCGGGAGACAGACACATATACTGTATGTTTCTTTCTTTTTTTCCTAATCAGATGTGCAGCACTTTGGTCAACGTGGGTTGTTTTTAAATGTGCTATACAAATAAAATTGACTTGACTTGACATCGTGCAGATAGGGGCGGGGAGTTGTGTTGGGATCGGTTGAGGGTGGCTGTCACGGTGGCTGCTGTTTGTCCAAAACCCTGATTTATATCACCCCGTGCCTCACTCACCCGATCCCACACCCACGCACATCCCGCAGGTGGGGGCTGCGCTGCTGCTGTAGCGCTGCTACTATTGGTGCTGGTGCTGCTTTACTTCCTCCTCCCCCCCCCCCCCCTCCTTATCCTCCCCGGCGCGGGAACGCGCATCCCGAAGGTGGGGGCTGCTGCCCAGAGGCGCGGGCACGCGCATCCCGCATGACGCGAGGGAAATGACCAGACGGGAGAGAGAGGGAGAGAGAGGCCCCCCTCCCTCACTCACCGCCGTTGCCATGGCGGCCACTTCCCGGCAGAGAGGGACTACAACTCCCAGCAGCCCCCGCGGCGTGGCCTAGACTTGGACTCGCAGCCTGGGCCTGGAGTTGTGCTCCTTGTGGTGGGGCAGCGGCCTAGCCTTGGACCCGCAGCCTGGGCCTGGAGTTGCACAGCCGGCCTTTCCCTTCTGCCTTTAGTCTCCCAGCCTTGGCCCCCCCAGTCTAGCCCAGGCCAACAGGCCCACAGACAGCAGCAGCCTCCCCTCCCCTCCCCTCACCACATCACACCTTGTTGCTGTGGGTCAAGGATCGGCCTTTGCTGCTTCACACCGAAGACAGGCACCAAAACCCTGCGGTAACTCAGCGGGCCGAGCAGCATCTGTGGGGAGGAAAGATCTGAACAGGCGACATTTCGTGCCGAGACCCTTCTCCGGACGACCAGAGGCCGAAGGGATCTCCAGCGGGTGGACAATATCTCTCAGGGATTGAAGTCCAAGCCACTGACGACTGGCAGAGAGGCCGCAGCGACACGAGGGATTATTACGTGTGGGGGCGAAAGGCCGAGAACGTCGATGCTTGTTTTATTTCCGCTGTGGCACCATCGAGAGAGGCCGCTCGGTGGGGTATTGTTCGACGTATCGCCACGTGTACCGAGCGAGGTACAGCGAAAAGCTTCTGCTTGCGATGAGCCGCCGGCAGCTGGTCACCTTCACCCGGGCGGTGGGGGACGGAGACGCGTGGAGGGATGGCAGGCGGCAGGTGCCCTGCTCTCCTCTCCCCGGGGCAGGAGGGTTGGACGGGGAACAGGCCAGGAGCTTCTATGAGGGCGTCCTTGCTTCCAGCAGCCAGGCCAGCACCAGCGCGGCCCGTAAACACAAGGCCGAGCCGAGGAGAGAGCGGGCATGTGACCCAAGCGGGCATCAGCTCGGAGGGCAGAGGAACGGGCATCTGCTGCTGAAATCCGCCCAAGACGGCGACCTGAAAATGCTCCGGGGTTTGCTGGAGACGGGGGCAAGTGACATAAACTTCCGGGACAGTTATTACTGGACTGCCACCATGTGCGCAGCGTACAGCGGGCAGCTGGAAGCGGTCAGGCACTTGCTGAGTCTCGGAGCGGCGTGGGTCGGGGTGTGTGATTGCACTGGGCGCGATGCTCTGGATTTGGCCCGGCTGGCCGGACACGCAGGAATCGTGACTGCTCTGGAGGAATATCACTCTCGTCCAGAGGAACAGGAAGACCACAGGTACGGGGAGGGTCTTGGTAGTCTGGGCTCTGCGGAAACACGTCCCATCTTCCCCTTCCAGCCTCTCACTTGCACATTCCCAAATCGGGAGGTGAAAATAAAAGATAGACTCAAAATGCTGGAGTGACTCGGGTAAGGTGACACAGGCAGCACCTGTGCAGAGGAGGAATGGGTGACGTCTCGGGCCGAGACCCTTCTTCCAAGGTTAAAATGAAAATGAACTGCAGATGCTGGTTTATACCAAAGTTAGACACAGAATGCTGGAGGAACTCAGCGGGTCAGGCAGCATCTCTGGAGAACATGGACAGGTTGATTTGATTAGTACGGGTGACAGGGGATATGGGGAGAGTGACAATAGACAATAGGTGCAGGAGGAGGCCATTCGGCCCTTTGAGCCAGCACTGCCATTCAATGTAAGCATGGCTGATCATTCTCAATCAGTACCCCGTTTCTGGCTTCTCCCCATACCCCCTGACTCCACTATCCTTAAGAGCTCTATCCAGCTCTCTCTTGAATGCATTCAGAGAATTGGCCCCCACTGTCTTCTGAGGCAGAGAATTCCACAGATTCACAACTCTCTGACTGAAAAAGTATTTCCTCATCTCAGTTCTAAATGGCCTACCCCTTATTCTTAAACTGTGTGGCCCCTGGTTCTGGGTAACCCCCAACATTGGGAACATGTTTCCTGCCTCTAACGTGTCCAACCCCTTAATAATCTTATACGTTTCGATAAGATCTCCTCTCATCCTTCTAAATTCCAGTGTATACAAGCCTAGTCCCAGTCTTTAGACCCTTCTTCCGAGGTTAAAATTAAAATGAACTGCAGATGCTGGTTTATACCAAAGATAGACACAAAATGCTGGAGGAACTCAGCGGGTCAGGCAGCATCTCTGGAGAAAATTAACAGGTTGACTTGATTAGTACGGGTGTCAGGGGATTTGGGGAGAATGGGGTTGAGAACAAACGATAGTCAGCCATGATTGAATGGCAGAGTAGACTTCATGGGCCGAATGGCCTAATTCTGCTCCTAGAACTTATGGACAGGGGGCGTTTCGGGTTGGGACGTTCAGTCAGGCAGCGTCTCTGGAGAAAACAGGCAGGTGACATTTCGGGTCGGTCTTCAGTCTGAAGAAGGGTCCCAACCCGAAACGTCACCTATCCATGTTCTCCACAGATGCTGCCTGACCCGCTGAGTTACTCCAGCACTCGGTGAAACGTCACCTATCCATGTTCTCCACAGATGCTGCCTGACCCGCTGAGTTACTCCAGCACTCGGTGAAACGTCACCTATCCATGTTCTCCACAGATGCTGCCTGACCCGCTGAGTTACTCCAGCACTCTGTGAAACGTCACCTATCCATGTTCTCCACAGATGCTGCCCGACCCGCTGAGTTCCTCCAGCGTTTTGTGCCCATCGTAGTCTAGTTGTGTGTCCATCTTTGAACTGGACTGACCAGACGTGCACTAAGGATGGTTTCCCGTTTGCTTTGCAGGGAGTTGCGGGAGGAGAGGGGGAGGAAGCTGTGCCGGGTGTGTGGGCTGGAGTACACAGAGGACAGCGTGCAACAACACGAGAGGTCTACGCTGCACCTTGTGAGCAAGGCCAGGGCCCGTGCACCCACGCACTACAGCATCCCCGATACCAACCTGGGCTTCCGCATGATGGTGCGGGGCGGCTGGGACCGCGAGGAAGGCCTGGGCCCCTGTGGGAAGGGCCGCAAGTTCCCCATCAGCACCGCGCTGAAGAGAGACCAGCGGGGGCTGGGCTTCCACAGGGGCCCGCGGCCCAGGGTCACGCACTTCCAGGCCGGGGACCCCCAGGCCGTCCAGCGGCCGGGCCGCGATCCCCGCCGTGACCACCGGGAGGCGACGGTGAACCGCAGCGAGGAGCGGCGCAGGGAGGCCAGGGGCAGGCGGTGGGAGAGGGAACTCAGGGTCTACATGGACCTGTAGGTGAAGGAGACACCTCTCTACCTGCCCGGCCTACACGGCTCACTGATCCATCCTCCAGCACAGAGCCCCTGCTCCCAGACCCCCACACCCCACCTCTCCTCTACCACCCCTCACCCCTACCCCCACCCCTCCTCCTCCCCCATCTCTCACCCCCACCCCTCCTCTACCACCGCCACCCCACCCCTCCTTTACCACCCCCCCCCACACCACCCCACCCCTCCCACCCCCCACTTCCCTACTCACACGCCCATCCCCACCCCCTCACCTACTCTCCCACCCCTTCTCCTCCCCACACCCCCCATCCCCACCCCCTCCCACTCTCCACCCCCTTACCTATCCCACCCCCACCCTTTCTCCCTCCCCTCCCACTCCCCAACCCCACCCCTCCTCTCCCACCCCCCCTCCCTCAACTACTCTCCCACACCCCCACCCCCACCCCTCAAATACCCCCACCCTCACCCCTCATCTCCAACCCCTCCCACTCTCCACCCACTTACCTACTCTCCCAACCCTAGTTCTCCTCACACCCCCATCCCTCCTCTCCCACCCTCACCTACTCTCCCACCCCCCACTTCCCTACTCACACCCTCACCCACAACCCCACCCCTCCTCTCCCACCCCCCTCCCACTCCCCACCCCCCCACACCATGCATCTCCCACCCCTCCCCTCCCACCCCTCACCCACCCCCACGAACCCACCCTCACCCCCACCCTCACCCCTCCGCTGCCACCCCTTCCCACCCCCACCCTCATCCCTCCTCTCCCACCCCCAAACACCACCCCTCCCCTCCCACTCCACCCCTCAACAACCCCCACTCCTCACTCACCACCCCTAGTCCCCCCCACCTCTACTCTCCCACACCCCCACACCAACCCTCCCCTTCCAAATCCCTCCCACCCCTCACCCCCACCCCTCCTCTATCACCCCCACTCCTCCCACCCCCCACTTCCCTACTCACACCCCCATCCCCACCCCCTCACCTACTCTCCCACCCCTCACCCTCACACCTCCCACTCCCCACCCCCACCCCACCCTCACCCCTCCCACTCCCCACCTTCACCCCCACCACTCCTCTCCCACCCCCCCACCTTCACCCTCACCCTCCTCTCCCACCCCCGCACCTACTCCCACCCCCTTACCTACTCTCCCACCTTACCTCTCCCACCCCCACCCTCACCCCACCCCTCCTCTACCACCCCTCACCCCCCCACACCACGCCTCTCCCACCCCTCCTCTACCACCCCCCACACCACGCCTCCCACACCACGCCTCTTACACCGCCACCCCACCCCTCAACAACCTCCACTCCTCACCCCTCCTCCCCCGCTCCTCTCCCACCCCACCCCTCCTCTCCCACCCCCACACACCACCCCTCCCCTCCCACTCCACCCTTCAACAACCCCCACTCCTCACTCACCACCCCTCCTCCCCCCCACGCCTCCTCTCCCGCCCCCACACCACCCCTCTCCCACACCCCACACTATGCCTCCCCACCACTCCCCACCCCTCCTCCCCACCCCTGCTTTTCCCCATCGTCCCACCCCCTTCCCCCACCAAACCTCTTCCCCCCATCCCCATCCCACCACTCCCCATTCTACCACACCCCCATTCCCTCGTCACCCCTCCCTCCCCCCTCCATCTCCACCCATCCCACTCCCCTCCACCCACCCATCCTCCTCCCCCCGTCACTCCGACCCACCCCACCCCCACTACCCCTTCGTCCACCCCATCCCACCACCATTCCCCCCCTTTACCCATCGCCCTCGTTCACCTCCTCATGCCCCTGAGCCTGGTGGGACATGTTTTGAGCTTCAGTATCTTCTGCCTGTCTGGACATAGGGCGGCCGGGGATGATGCTGCTGAACGGACAGTGGGCAAATAAAGCAATGATTTTCATCAGCAACTTTATCCAAGGACCCAAACAGTCTTTCCAGGTGAGACAGAAGTTCACCTGCACCTCCTCCAACCTCATCTATTGCATCCGCTGCTCCAGCTGTCAACTTATTTACATCGGCGAAACCAAGCGCAGGCTCGGCGATTGCTTCGCTCAACACCTGCGCTCGGTCCGCGTTGGCCAAACTGATCTCCTGGTGGCTGAGCACTTCAACTCCCCCTCCCACTCCCAGTCTGACCTTTCTGTCATGGGCCTCCTCCAGTGCCATAGTGAGGCCCACTGGAAATTGGTGGAACAGCACCTCATATTTCGCCTGGGCAGTTTGCAGCCCAGCGGTATGAACATCGACTTCTCCAACTTTAGATAGTTCCTCTGTCCCTCTCGTCCCCTCCCCCTTCCCAGTTCTCCCTCTATCTTCCTGCCTCCACCTATATCCTTCCTTTGTCCCGCCCCCCTGACATCAGTCTGAAGAAGGATCTCGACCCGAAACGTCGCCCATTCCTTCTCTCCTGAGATGCTGCCTGACCCGCTGAGTTACTCCAGCATTTTGTGAATAAACACCTTCGATTTGTACCAGCATCTGCAGTTATTTTCTTATACTTATCAGCCTCCAGAGTCGCCTGCACAATATTCTTGCCATTGAGGGAGTGCAGCGTAGGTTCACCAGGTCAATCCCCGGGATGGCGGGACCGACATACGATGAAAGAATGGGTCGACTGGGCTTGTGTTCACTGGAATTTACAAGGATGAGAGGGGATCTTACAGAAACATATAAAATTCTTAAGGGATTAGACAATAGGTGCAGGAGGAGGCCAATTAGCCCTTCGAGCCAGCACCACCATTCAATTTGATCATGGCTGATCATTCTCAATCAGTACCCCGTTCCTGCCTTCTCCTCATACCCCCTGACTCCGCTATCCTTAAGAGCTCTATCCAGATCTCTCTTGAATGCATTCAGAGAATTGGCCTCCACTGCCTTCTGAGGCAGAGAATTCCACAGATTCACAACTCTGACTGAAAAAGTTTTTCCTCATCTCCGTTCTAAATGGCCTACCCCTTATTCTCAAAATGTGACCCCTGGTTCTGGACTCCCCCAACATTGGGAACATGTTTCCTGCCTCTAACATGTCCAACCCCTTAATAATCTTATATGTTTCAATAAGATCCCCTCTCATCCTTCTAAATTCCAGTGTATACAAGCCCAGTCGCTCCAGTCTATCAACATACGACAGTCCCGCCATTCCGGGAATTAACCCAGTAAACCTACGATTAGACAGGCTAGATGCAGGAAAAATGTTCCCCATGTTGGGGGAGTCCAGAACCAGGGGCCAAACACAGTTTAAAAATAAGGGGTCGGCCATTTAGGACTGAGGTGAGGAAAACCTTTTTCACCCAGAGAGTTGTGGGTGAATCTGTGGGATTCTCTGCCACAGAAGACAGTGGAGGCCGATTCACTGGATGTTTTCAAGAGAGAGTTAGATTTAGCTCTTCGGGCTAACGGAATCAAGGGATGTGGGGAGAAGGCAGGAACGGGGGTACTGATTGAGAATGATCAGCCATGATCACATTGAATGGTGGTGCTGGCTCGAAGGACCGAATGGCCTCCTCCTGCACCTATTTTCTATGTTTCTATGCATGAACTCAAAGCTTTTTAGATATACTGCATGGATTCATAGAAACATAGGAAATAAGTGCAGGAGGAGGCCATTCGGCCCTTCGAGCCTGCACCACCATTCAATATGATCATGGCTGATAATTCGGGCCCTTTGGCCCACTGAGTCCGCACTGACCATCGATCGCCCGTTCACACTAGTTCTGTGTAAAGCCACGTCCTCCCTGTAGATCAGACCCTGGATTCAGCGTCAGTCAACCAAGTCATCTGAAGGAAAGTGTGTTTAACGATTAGACAATAGACAATAGACAATGGGTGCAGGAGGAGGCCATTCAGCCCTTCGAGCCAGCACCGCCATTCAATGCGATCATGGCTGATCATTCTCAATCAGTACCCTGTTCCTGCCTTCTCCCCATACCCCCTCACTCCGCTATCCTTAAGAGCTCTATCCAGCTCTCTCTTGAAAGCATCCAACGAACT